>NW_026899924.1:0-128823 GCF_033153095.1 Gastrolobium bilobum
ATGAAAAACATTAAAATAAAAATTAAACACAGATAAAGGAAAGGAAATAAAACAAAAAACAATAATAATAAAAACTCATTGGGTTGCCTCCCAAGTAGCGCTTGTTTAACGTCACGAGCCTGACGTACCCCCCTGTGATTATGGTAGTTGGAAGCACGCTACTATTGATGACACAGTATTCTTGATCCAGTAATGAGTTTTTCCATAATAATCATATGCACGTGGATGAGGATGAGGGTTCTCAGGAACTTTAAATTTAGTCTTCACATGCTTTTCCTTACACCTGGATTTTTCCATCGTAACCTTTGGCTTGCTTTCTTCATGCCGCTGATGGACTTCCTTCTTTGTGGGGTTTAGTCTTCTCTGAGATTGTCTCACATGTTTAACATTGTCTTCCATTAGCATCTTGTGAGTACAGAAAGAATGGTTGACGCCCTTCAAATCAGAAATAGACCACCCAATAGCTGTCTTGTGCTCCTTGAGCACTTTCAACAACTTCTCTTTTTCATCCATAGACAACTCTTTATTGATGATAATGGGATATTGCTCTTTATATCCCAAGAATGCATATTTCATAGTTTCAGGAAACTCTTTCAACTCTGTTTTTGGTGCTACTGTAACTAGATCATTTTCTTTCTTTTCTAGCACCTCAAAAACAACTTCTAGCTCTTCTTGTGGAGTAGCTTCATCTTGAGCCTTCAACTCTTCTTCAAGCTCTTGATAATCACTTTTCTCTTCCACAACCACCTCTTCAGACACATCAAGTCTGAAACAATCACTGTGATCAGATGAATTCTTCATAGCATCGAAGACATTGATAGTGATTTTCTCATCATTCATCCTCAACTCGAGCTTTTCTTGTTCTACATCAATCATAGCTCGAGTTGTGGCCAAGAACAGTCTACCCAACAGAAGGGGTATTTCACTCTCCTCCTCCATGTCTAACACGATGAAATCAGCAGGGAAGATGAACTTGTCAAATTTAACAAGAACATCTTCTATTATTCCACTAGGTCTCCTCAAAGAACGGTCAACAAGCTGTAAAGAGACCATGGTTGGCTTCAACTCAGAAATTCCCAATGACTTGCATATTGACAATGGCATCAAGTTGATGCTTGCTCCAAGATCACAAAGTGCCCGGCCAACATTGGTGTTGCCTATCGCAATTGGGATGTTGAAACTTCCCGGATCTCGAAGCTTTGGTGGGAACTTCTTCTGAATAATGGAACTGCACTCCTCAGTAAGTGCTACTGTCTCACAATCCTGCAACTTATGCTTTCTACACAATAAATCTTTCAACAATTTAGCATAGTTAGGCATATTAGCTAAAGCTTCAGTAAAAGGAATATTAATATGAAACTTTTTAAACATATCTAAAAACCTTGCATACTGTTGCTTCTGTGCTTGCTGCTTGAACTTCATAGGATAAGGAGGTTTCTCAAAACGACAAAAATCCATCGGTTTCTTTGGAGCTTCAACAGCTTTCTCCTTTGCTTCTCTTTTTTCTTACCTTGCAGGTTCTTCTTTCTCAGTGGCAGGTGCTTCCACTTCTTTCTCACTTTCGGGCTCAACTAATGGTTCATCAACTTTCTTTTGTTGAACCACTTTTGGCTTGTTTTGAGGAGTGATCACAATTCCACTCCTGGTTACAATGGATTTGCAGTCTACCTTAGGATTCACAATAATATCTCCAGGAAACTGCCCCTGAGCTCTTTCAGCCAACTGCCTAGATAACTGGCCTATCTGACTCTCCAAGTTCTGGATGGAAGCATCCTGGTTCTTGTGGTAGGCTCTTGTCTCATTTATGTGATCATTTGTGGTTTTAGACAGTTGTATCATCGCTTTCTCCAACTCTGATGGCTCTTTATGTGGAGGAGGAGGAGGTTGTAAGTAATTGTTGGATTTATAATCCAAGCCTCCCCTTGATTTCTCCGCTGAAAGTTTCTCCCTTGGCTGCCACTCTGATTTCTCTGATAACTTTGGGTGTTCTGTGGTGGCCTTGGATCATACCACCGCCATTGACCTGGAACGCTTCAGCTCCATTGAGTGTAGGGCACTCATTAGTATCATGTGGCTCTTTGCATGATTGTTCCCATTGAGTGTAGGGTACTCACAGTTGAATACATTAACTTTAGATGAGATCTGCATTTTATCTAGTTTGGCATTCATATTAGCTAGCTGTTGAGAAATCACCTGTTGCTCAGCCAGTGATGCATCATTGTTCCCCAATTGTATGATTCCTTTCTTGGGCTGAACAGTTTGGGCTGTCATAGACGCATTTTCATTCCTTGCCATTAAATCAAGCAGCTCCAAGGTTTCAGCTGCTGTCTTCTTTCCAATGGTTCCACCCGCTGCACCATTGACAATCATTCTGTAGTCTGGTAACATCCCATTATAGAAAACTCTGACCTTCTTTGTATCTGGAAAGTCATATTGTGGGCATTTTCTGATCAACTCCTGGTATCGAGTCCAGGCTGCACATGAGGTCTCTCCTGGTTGTTGAGTAAAATTGGTGATTTCATTCACCAACTTATTGTACTTTTCCATGGAAAAGTGCTCAGCAAAGAACTTGGCTGCTAACTCATCCCATGTGCGGATACTGTTAGGAGCCTGTCGGTCTAACCATTTGAGAGCTCTCCCAGTCAAGGAAAATGGGAACAATCAGAGTCTGATCGCATCGTCGGTCACTCCGTTGTGCTTAGTTATATCACAGATCCTTAAAAATCTGTCTATGCAGTCATGAGGATCTTCATAGTCCTCCCCACCTAACTGAGTTTTCTCCACCAATGTGATGAGTGCTGGCTGGATGTCATAGTTGTTAGCAGCAATCGGTGGTTTGACAATACTCGAATTTGGCCTTGTGAATTGAGGGGCCAAAACTGATTCCATCAGCTCAGCTGCTGGTGGATCTTCCTCTGCCATCTCTATTTCTACTTCAAAGTGTGGAGTAGAAGTCTCTGCTTGCTTCTTCTGCTTGGTATGTTGTCTTATCCTCTTTGCAGTCCTTTCTATCTCTGGATCATAGATCAAAGTCTTAGGATCAACTGTACCACGCATAAACTCAAGCAAACAGATTAGTAACACAAGAATCCAATCAAGAAAATCAAAAGTTATAAATAACTTGGCGTAGTCAATCCCCGGCAACGGCGCCAAAAACTTGATGCGTAAAACCGGCAAGTGTACCGGTCGTACCAAGTAATAAAGAGTGAGTAGAGTATCGTCTCCACGAGGATTGAGGCACCTAAGTTGTTATAACTATTCCTCTCTTGTTGGATTAATGAAATAGGTTGCGAATGATTGTAGTTCATGAAACAAACTAAAACAATTAAAGTAAAAATGTAAATGATTCCAAAAGTGTTTTCAGAATGCAAGAACAAAATATTAAGGATTGAGAAAATATTTGAGAAAATATTGCGGTAAGAGAAACAAACACATTTCTGATCCCCACCTTGCAACTTGGATTACGTTTACATTTACCTATTCAATTGATCGAACAATTCATCATCTTTTATATGATTAGTTAAGCCCTAATCCCTTAGTGATCTTAACCTTGTCAACTCTATTAGAATCCTAATCCCTTAGAAATCCCTTTTCGAGTTAACCCTTAGAATCAATGAACCTTTAACGTTCGCTGTTCATGTAGCCTATCCCTAGTGCGTACAAGAACAGTTATCTTATTCTTTGTCAGGAATTAGAATTCCAACATCCCTATCAAAAACCTTAATCCTCGCAATCCTACTAGATTGATCAGTTCCAATAGAATTATAGAATGAAGAACAAGAAAAGATAAACTCAATTAAAATAGATAAACATAAATTTCAACCAAGGTACAATGGGTTCACATCAAGGGTTGTGACCCTTACCACAATGATAAAACTAGCCAGACATATTCATGTCTGACAAAATAACAATAAAATAAAGTAGCATTTAAAACCTAGAAGAGAAAGGGAAGATGAAGATCTTCCGTCTTGATCGATCGAATCCTTGAATCTCCAAGAAGCTCCAAGGAATCTCCACTCTCTTTGTTGTTTTTCTCTTCTTGATTATCAAAAAGTTCTTCCTCCCCTTGTTTCTGATCCTTTTATTAGGTTTTAGGAAAACCTCTTTTCACTTGCACTCCAATTGGGCCTTATTTTGGGTAATTCGCAGTAAAAAATATATCGCCCACGCACGGGGCGCCAGGCCTGGCGCACCGTGCTTGGGAAAAATAGAAGTTGAATCTGTCAACGGCGCCCTGGGCGCCAACTCCGGAGTGTCGTGCGCCAGTCCCGAGCGCCGTACGCCAACTCTCGCGAGCCAGGTCGGCGCGCCGTGCGCCACCTCCCGCGCTCCGTGCGCGGCCGAAATAGAAGCAAATTGTCGCTTTGGCGCCTCGTGCGCCGAGTACCGCACCTCGTGCGCCAGTTCCGCGCGCCGTGCGCCAACTCCCGAGCGTCGTGCGCCAGCGGGAAATTTAGTTTCTCCGTTTTTGCTCCTTTTTGCAGCGTTTCCTGCTATTTAAACATATAACTTGAGTGAGAGCATGATTGAGAAGGAATAATCAATATTTCTTGCATTTAATAACTATTTTCACACATTTACGATTAATTCCTTGCTTCTTTTAAGTTAGAAAACATCATCTGCTAGACTCACATCAGTTGTCCCACTAAGTTTGATACATGCAAAGCCTAATTAATTTAGTTAGTTCAAAGAATAGTAAGAAAGATGTTTCCTAAGTTAACAACAAACAATACTAGCTTGCATGCCTCAAATCCTAGGGCTGTTAGGATGGGTAGAGTTAAGGAAAGTGAAGCACCAAAATAGTATTCTTCCTAGGTCATGCATAGAGATCGAAACAGTGGTGACAAGGAGAGGGTTAATGGTTTGGTTCTTACCTCTTACACACACCTACAGCACCCAAGTTCACCAATGGAAAACGGTCACCAAGTGAGTAGGACACAGTCAGCTTCCGATGCTCCAAAATTTTAGATTATTGCTACATGCAAACAGAGGAATGGTTCCATCAAAACCGAGTGGGGTGTAGAGACAAAAGGTAAGATGAACACCTTACCTTGTTAAGGGGTGCGGTTCGGCCAACAAGGAAGAGATGGAGAAGAACACTTAGTTATTTTGCTCCCTGCGCATGTAGTTCACAGCTTGAAGAAGTGAGGATGAGGTACACTTCCTTGGTGTTCTCTTCCTAGTAGGTTTACGGTCGAAGGGAAGGAGAAACTATGTTCAAGTGTCTTGCTTTCAATCTAAGAAGTTCACGGTTTCAAGGGGGGAGGAGATGAGAGAAATGGTGTTTTTGTTTCTTGGCTCCTTGCACATTCACGGCCTTGAAGATGGTGGGGGGGAAAAGAAGAGGGTGTTGGGTTTTATTTTGCAAAGGATGATCAGCTCCCTTCGTCCTTATGTGCGCACAAGAAATGGAGAGAGAAGGAGTTGGAGTGCTGAACCACAATGACACAATTCAGATTTCTTTTTGTTTGTAGTGGTTGCATGGTTGGTCAAAAGCTGAAGGACTTAGATGTTTTGACAAGAATTCAGTTTGCTTTCTACACACTCTATGCGCATGTAAGTAGTAGTGGAAGATTGTGTTTGCCACATGGTGAACATGCAAGGCTGAAATGGAAATGTGGTTAGTAGAACATGCGATCAGATTTCTTCTACCCTTAGCGCATGTAATGAGGCACAAGGAGGGATGGTTCTAGGGCTGATTGAGTCAGAATGCTTAAAGTATAAGATCAAAATTTTAACACATCCTATGCGCACATGTGGCTGAGTAATAAGATGAAGGTTGCCATGTGTTGATCACTAACCAATCAAGGCTGCCTTGTGAGGGTTTTAAGATAAAGCCAAGTTAAAAACAAGATTTAGGCTGACTCTCATTTGCTCCTTAATCCCCTTATGGCTGTCGGTCAACCCAAGGGCTTGGGTTCAAAAATTTACAAATCCGTAGGTTCTAATAACTTATGAACCAGCCCACTAATTAATATGCTCCTAATTCTTTTAAGTTCTAAGTCTTTTAAGTTTCATTAATCTTTCTATATGTTACAATTAATTTAATCATATATTTTAATAAAAGTTTCACATGCCTAAAAGGTACTCATCTATTATTGTAATTTAAATAATTCCCTAACTCAATTTGATTCCACTCTAGGGTGATTAGCTATATAATTCGCAAACAAGGCACGTGTCACATATAATTCGGATTTCACACATGCTTCCATATTCCTCATAATAATTTATATGTTTTTCCTAATTACAAGGGATGTTACACTGTTGCTCATGCTGCTCCAACATTTTAGTCATTTTAGTAGCAAAATTTTGGGCAACAGCCTCAACTTCAGTAATAATCTCCATATCTTCATCTATATCCAGGTTATCATAAAAAGAGAGGAAGAAATGGTCTATGTTTGATATAACCGCAGTAATGTAATTTCTCAGTATTGAAGGACACATCCGGGTTAAAAAACTTCATCTGATTCATAGTGTTGGAAAAAGCACTCTTTGCCACCTTTTCCAGCATGGTTTGAGTATAGTCATAATCAGTGCGCAAATTCTGGAGATTAGTTTTTAATTCCTCATTTTCAGAAGCTAAATTGTCCAAGGCAGTTTCTTTTTTCATTAAAAATTTTCGATTTCTCCTTCAAAAAGTTGACAATAATGTCTTTGTCAACTTCAAGGTCGAAAGAATCGGCAACATACTTCATATTAGCCTTCACCTCTTCAAGTTACTCTCCAGCTCAGCAGGGGAATTAATTAGAATTTGCCGCTCTCCTACAGCTTTGTTACGTTTTGCACACTGCATGTCGGCTTCAGCTTGCAGCTATGTATATTTTTCAAGCAGAATGGAATATGGCTTCACTAAGAATGCCGCCTTATATGCATAAAGCTTGGCTTTCTGAAACTTTTCCATTTCAGCTTTTGATATACTTCTAGTACCAAAAAAGGAGGGAGGAGGACGAGTTACACCACGAAGCTTAGATGCAACTCTAGATTTCCATGGAGCCCCTCTCCTTAATCCAGAGGGAAGGGAAGGTACCGACGCCCCTTTATCTACTGCAACCACTGCTTTTGAAGTGGTGCCACCTGAGATCTCGGCTTGTGAGGTAGGTGTAGTTTTCGATTTTATCACGCTTGCAATTTCCTCTGTGAGATCCAAAATCGAAGTGGTTGCAGTAGAGGTCTTTTGTTTTTTGGTCGCTGGTTCATAGCGGGAGGCTAATTTCTTCTTGAGAGCCAATGTATAGCCTGACTCTTCTTCCATCTGTGAACCTACAATACCATAAGTAGAGTTATAATTAAACATGAATTCAAATACCTAGGTTAGAGGGTGCATCAATAAACATGAATGTAATTAAACATAGCATACTAGATGGTTTGCTTGGGCTAGCCTGTGCCTTAGATACAAGGGAGGCAGCGATAACATGACCACATTCCTTTACTTGATTCAGTAAGGCGTCAACAACGATTTTGTCTTCTTTTGAAAGTTTTAATTTAAGATCGGTCATTGACAGCAAATGATGCTCTTAAGACAAGTAGATAGGAAACCTCCTTTATATCCTGTCTGGAGATACAAACCAGGGATGTTTCCCAACTTCAGCAACAACCTTAAAGAATGATCCTTTAAAGTCCTTGAAGGAGTCAGTATATACAGAAAACAACTTCCTTGAAGGACGACCACGGATATTGAGGCAACCCCAAATACTAGTCCATCCCTTCAACTCGGGAGATTCATACCTAGTTCGTAGGGTATAAACATTAAAGAAGTGAAGGAAAAGAGATATGGTGCAGGGTAAGTTTAAAGATGAACATAAATGTTCAAAAGCTATTATATATGCCCAGCTATTTGGGTGTATCTGGGATGGAGCGAGACAAAGGTAGTTTAAGAGGTCGATTTGAAACTCGAAAAAGGGAAACCTAAGACCGATCTTGGTAACTAGATCACGGTAGAAGAAAAAATAAAAAGGTTCTTCTGAATTCCTCCCTGAGAAGATAGGTTCATTATCTGCATGAGGGAATACATTGAATTCAATCGGGCTGCCAATGGGGAGCCCGACTATATCTTCAACACTCATGTTTGATCTGAAGCTCAAGACTTCAGTGGTCACCCATGGATATTGATTAATGAGTTTAGCGTTAGGAGGTGCTGATCCTTGATCAGCAGGGGTTACATCAACCTCCAATTCTGTAGAAGGTGACTCCATAAAAACCCAGAACAAGAAAAATTACAAGATTAAAACAAGAAATACACGTACCTGTGACGACCACGGATATTGAGGCAACGCCAAATACTAGTCCATCCCTTCAACTCGGGAGATTCATACCTAGTTCGTAGGGTATAAACATTAAAGAAGTGAAGGAAAAGAGATATGGTGCAGGGTAAGTTTAAAGATGAACATAAATGTTCAAAAGCTATTATATATGCCCAGCTATTTGGGTGTATCTGGGATGGAGCGAGACAAAGGTAGTTTAAGAGGTCGATTTGACACTCGAAAAAGGGAAACCTAAGACCGATCTTGGTAACTAGATCACGGTAGAAGAAAAAATAAAAAGGTTCTTCTGAATTCCTCCCTGAGCAGATAGGTTCATTATCTGCATGAGGGAATACATTGAATTCAATCGGGCTGCCAATGGGGAGCCCGACTATATCTTCAACACTCATGTTTGATCTGAAGCTCAAGACTTCAGTGGTCACCCATGGATATTGATTAATGAGTTCAGCGTTAGGAGGTGTTGATCCTTGATCAGCAGGGTTACATCAACCTCCAATTCTGCAGAAGGTGACTCCATAAAAACCCAGAACAAGAAAAATTACAAGATTAAAACAAGAAATACACGTACCTGTGCTAAATAAATTACTAATGGATGAGCTAGACGAATTATCCGAGACATCAATAGGGATATTAATGTCATCAGGAGTGGAATTCGGTTCGTGGGTTTTTTTCTTTATGGGTGCATCTACCTAGAATGAAGTTGCCATGAAAGCATTGCCTTTTTCGATAAACAGAGCACCCAAATACACGCAATTAAAGTAAGGGTCCGAGTTTCGATTGGCATAGCTTGAACTAGCAATTGGTTGAGATGTACCCGTTTGGGATGGATTCATAGGGAGAACGTTTGTGAGTGGAGCCAAAGGTGATGGCTCTGTCATCATCTAGGGAGGACTCATAAATGTACTAACACCCTAAACAGCAGTGCCAAAACTAAGACTTCTACCTCGACCCCGCCCTTGGTTTGACGGAGGCCACAATCCTCCAACTTTACCTCGGCCACTCCTTCCGCCTCGGTATCTCTAAAACATTGCATCTCGTTTTTCTTCTTCAGTTCGAGGTCTTCAGAAAATATTGTATCTCGGACCTGGAGAAAGACTTTGGATGAACTTCTTCTCCTCCTCCTCATTAATCTCATCAGTTCGACCGAAACCTTGAGGGCAGGTCAATTTACCCCTACCACTAGAACTTTCCTCACTAATACTAAAGATGGATTTCAGAAGGAGAATAAAAATGGGTCACAATTAGTTCTTTACAATAAAGACCCAAGTCAGTTCTTCACAAGGCATAGCAAAGAGAAAATATCCAGAAAAGCAGCACAGGAAATGTATATTTAAAATAAATATCAACATTCATATATGAGTCCATAGCAAAACTAGAAATTAACATGCAAAAAGAATACAAGGGCTTGTAATTCAGCATAGGAACAGTTGCAAGCAAGGTTACTAATATAAGCCACATTTGCAAAGGTGTACTGGTGGAAAAAGATTAAGGAGTATTAAGAATAGAGAAGCGTTGGAAGAAGGTGAAGAAGCAATGAATCCTCAAAAGGACAAATACCAGCAAGCGGAAACTCGAGCAAATGCAGAAAGTAGGAATAAAGTAAGGTAAAGAAGGAAGGAAAAAATCAAACGGTTAACACCCGCAAAACGAAAAGGCAAGGGTAAAACGATAATATTCTACGAAAGACAGGATGGTTGAAGGACGTTATGATAGTTTGCATTAAATGCAAGTAATATGTAGCGGTTTATAATTGCACATTAAACGAATCCGGAAACAACACCTGGAAAGGCATCCTCATAACTTGCAACGATAAAGATAACAAAGGGCAAATATAATCCTTGATTGGGCCAGCCGAGATACGAGGAACCGCAACCAACATTGGAAATATACTTAAAATAATGTGGTTAATTTAGCCAAACAAAATACAACCTAGAGTCTTGAGTAGCCGACTTTGAAAGTTATGGGAAATGGTATCACTGCGGCTATACGCATCGAAGATAAGGGTGAACTCGAAATAAAGCATCCAAATACTTTTAAAACTCGAGCTATTCGGCTGAGGGAGGAGAAGGCAGTAACTACAATTGTATAAAGCAAATTTAAGGTAAAGCAAGCTTGGAGCAGAGCTTAAAAATAACTCTGCTAAAGATTAAAGATAGGAATAGGATATTTCAGAATTTAACCCAAGTTATACAAGTAAGGCATCTCGGTTACTACAAGTTGAATAAATATGTGGTCTCAAAGACATTGTGCACCCCAATAGCTTGGACAACCAAGCTACCTGGCTAGGGGGCAACTGTTATGGACCTACATTAGGCCCATATATCTAAAAGCCCAACAAAGGGCAATCAGCGACAGTTATGCAAGAGGATAATTAGGCTTATGAATAGAAGGCTCAGAACTCATATACCCACAGGTAAAACTTTATAAATAGGAGGTAAAGCCTACAGGTATGACCTAATCTCTCTCTCTTACTATTATGCTATCATTGTGCACACACACCACCTCATTGGCTTACACCGTTATCAGTTGTGTACAGTGACTTTCCATATCTAGATATCTACTTCATAAATACTTTAGAGAGAGTCTGGTCCCATATTGATCTGCTAGCCTTGGGCTAGACATCTCTGTCATACAGACAGAACAATTATCTACCCTTCAAACCCAATGGCTCTTGTTTTAGGGGCATACTAAAGAACTACTATATAAAACCATTGATTAGGTCTTCACTTAATAGCTTAAGGTTTTTGGTTGAATTGAGTTTTTAGTAAGGTGAACGCCTAACTATGTGAACACTTCCCTCGACTATTTGAATACTAGGAGAGAACAATAACACCCTTTTTGAAATAAGAAAATACATCTTACTCTTTTAACACTCAAAAGACCCTGAATTTTGACACCAAATTTTAACATTTGATTTCTACAAATCTGACGGTTATAATTTATTGAGAATTAATAATTAATTAATAAATATGACCTAATAAATTATAACTGTTATATTCATGGAAATCAACAGTTAAGATTTGATGTCAAACTTTTTAGTTTAACACCGGTATCAAAGGATTTTGCCAATATGTATATATATATATATTGGATTTATTATTTGTACTGTCACTGTATATTACATTTCGTACTATCAGCTAAAAATGACATTGTTTTGGGTGGGATAAAGCCTAAAGGAAGTTCGTGTTCAAAATTAAATGTAGAAAATGAAAATATTATATTTATTTCTACCTTTGTATGATTATGATTTCTCATATTTAATGCTTTATATTTATTTCCACCATTGCATGATTATAATTTTTCATATTTAATTCATTCTCACTATAAAATGACGTAGTTTTATATGACTGCACCAATGCTTAGGGCAGTCACTGTACATCCAACAAACCCATATATATATATAGAGGAGGGTTATATTTATAATTTTTTCTACAAACTACACTCACTACTAAAAAACAATAATTAGGGACGGACAAATTCCATCTCTAAAAGATATAATTTCATCCCTAAAAAATTTAGGGACGGAAAATATTTCATCTCTAAAACAACCCTTGCTAATGGTTTGGGACGAAAATAAAATTCCGTCCCTATTTGCGATGGAATAAATCCGTCCCTAAATTGTATTTTCCGTCCCTAATCTAATCAAGAAAAATAGTTTCAAAGAGAGTGCAATCTGTCCCTAATAGAGAGGGAATTAGGGACAAAATTTGTCTGTACCTATTAGGAACAGAATTTGTCCGTCTCTAATAGGAACGAAATTTGTCCATCCCTAATAGGGATGAAATTTATCCGTCTATATTTTATTTTTATTTTTTAAAAAAATAATAGTCATGATATATTATGGCTATTTTTTTATTTATTGTTCTTGTAATAGTTTTTTAGGATTAAAAAAACAAATAAATAAATCGATCAGGATAAAACTGCTAAGAAGTAAAAAAGTTTGTACCAAATTTCATATATTGATTTCAAGAAGTTTTTTTGGGCAATACATGAAAAAAAAAAGATAAAAGATGAAAGAATGTACAAAAATAAGAATCAATACAATTTGAACCATGAAAAAATAGACATCTATTTTCAGGAGGATCTAATTGATAAGCTAAGCATTCCCAACCAACTTCGGAGCTGCAACAAGTCCGGTGATGACTACTGACTTTGTTCCCTGCAACAAAGGACATAAAATATAAGAGATAATTATTTGTTAGAAAAGTACATGAATTAATTGTTTAAGAGAAAAATTGCTTACCTAGATATCATCGTTTTAAAACGAAATGCTTGAACCTTGCTTCTCGAACTTGTATCTTGTAAAGGCCTGTTGATTCAATCTTGTAAACGTGTATTAAGATCACAATTATGAAAGTCTTCAAGCTTTCTGCGTGTATTAAGATGACAAGTTCTTATACCCAGTAAATGGCATCATGATATACATACACATAACACCAGAAATCCTTGTGATAGCACAAGCCATGGTCATAAACAATGGGGCATTCTTAATGATCACTATATCCAAGCCAAAATTCTGGAGTATTAAAGCCTATGGAACAATTATAATTTTATCTTATTATTTATTTTGCTAAAACTTAACAAACTGTTTGATTCTAATCATTTTATTATTATTATTTTCTTTTTTATTATTCTCTCTTTTTCTATTTTTTGGAAACTTTTTATTTAATTTTAACCATATTAAGCAATAACATATTAAACAGTATGCACGATAATCATTAAAAATGTCAGCTTTTTATTCAATTATTCTTAACTATTTCTTTTACAATACAAACACAAAAATATATATATAATTCAGTACTCATAATAAATCCTAGTGAAATCAAACGCACCTTGGAAACATCTCGATTGAGCTTTCTGACAGTGTTGGAAAGCGTGGCATTCTTCTTGAGCAAGCTCTCCTATAATCTCATGCTCACACAAGAAAAAAAAAAGTGAGAGAGATGGAGTGAAGAACCCCTCAAAATCAGATCTCCTTTCTTTTTTCTCATCACTACTGGAGAACTCATAAAAACCTGGCAAAAATCAAAAACATTAAAAAAAAATAAAAAATAGAGTAAGGTTTCAAGGTTCTTGACCCTCCCAGTTGCTCTAACAATTTGATCAACTTCTAAAAACAATTGTTAAAACAAGATGAAGAAACAATTTTGCAGCAAAAAGGTAAAGAATTCTTGAACAAACAAACCCTTGCATATTTCCTAACGAAAAAACCAAACAATTTCACCAAAATCAAATTTTTTTAAGGGAGCCAGCCAGGATTTAAAGCTAAACCCCCACTCTTTGCAAGTTGTAAAGCTTAGCTTTGTTAAGTTCTCGTGATCTAAACTCTCAGAATCCCCAAATTTCGCATCTTTCTTTCCCTCAATTAGAAGAAATCGTAGGGTGAGATGAACGGAACGAAACAAAACGCAAAATACAAAATCAAAAACATAAAAAGAAAGAGAAAAGGAACTGACGGGGTCTGGCTAAACTATTGAGTGGACCGGACATTGTTGTATAACCATGTAGTCAATCATTGGTCTTCGATTTTTCTCCTCCTGAGAAACAAGCAATCATCGCAATCGGTACAAATTGAAGCAACACCATAAAAGGGAACAATATAACAGATAAGAAGTAAACAAATCTATAATGGGATTGAAAGGGGAAGCATCGCAACTGAACGATTGAACTCATATTAGCGGAACGAAGAAGAATGAGAAGGAATTAGAGAAGGGACGACAGAGGGGCCTCGAACGCCTCGTGGCGGAGCTCGCAGAGGAGTTTTGTCTACAGCAGATACGCCATACTGGTGGCGGCACTACCGTCGTAGCTGCTACTGGCGAGGGCAGCTTTGGAATCCCATCGGTGGGGAACGGAAACTAAGGAGGCATGGAAACTTACATTGTAAAAGAGGAGGCATGAAAAACTTAGAAAAAGCGGGAACTTTAGATTGTGAAAAATTAGAAGAGAGGGAAAACATTTGGACAAAGAGGGAATGTAAAAAATATGAAAAGTACCAAATTTTAAAATGGAATAAATTTTGGGATCATTAAATTATATAATTATAACGATAATGATAATAACTGTTAATTTATTAAAAATTAATTGATCAAAATAATAATACTCTATTAATATTTTGCTTAGGATATTAACTAATTATAAGTAAAGTGATATATTTTATCATATATAAATCTATCAATAATGATATTGTTTGCTAATTACAATTTCATAATATTTTACATAACTGATAATTTATAAAATAAATTATTTAATTCTGATTAAAAAAATATCTATATATTATATTAAGATTAAGATATAGATTAAGATAAAGATAAAAAATATCATAAAATATGATATCAATAATTTTTCTAAAATAAATGTGGGTGTACATAATACCTACAAGTTGATCATGAGAGTTATGCTTACAAAAAGGGGTTTAAGGGAAGTTAATGACAAAATTATACCATAGTAGGATTAAATAACCCAAACAAGTTACACAATTATTGTGGTAATGCATAATCCATATGATCTACTGGAAAAAAGAGAGAGCATAATCCATATGCAATTACCCAACTAATGTAATAGAATGCGTAGTATATATTTCACGCACAACTAGTTGTACACATGACCCCGTGGATTATAAGTTTCCAAAGCGTGCTTAAGCAGAACAAATAAATAATATTTGTGAGCTTTAGTGCATTAAAGCACGCTCTTCTGTAATATTGGGGGCTAGAGGAAGTGCATCTCTTCTCGAATAGGAGATTAGTCTTATACTTTCTCTGGTGCTGAAGCTAAATGCACCTGTTGTTTCAATAATCGGAGAAGGTTGAATGAGGATACTCTAAGTTATACAAAAAAAAAAAAATCTAATTTTAGTTCGTTCATTAGCACTTTAGGGCACTTTCCTAGCAAATAACTCAGTTTTCGTACTTAAAGTTTCATTTGAGAGTTAATTATTGTGATTTTAGTTTTATAAAATATGATAAACTATGAGTTTGTCAATCTCCCATATTGGCGAGTGATTGAGACTTCATTTCGAAATGTATCCCTAATAGAATTTATTTTTTTCCGTCTCAAATACATACTTTTGTAATAGTCACTAGTGGGTTGAATTAACCACCCTTTAAATATTTCTCTCCATATAAATCACGCAATTTTTCTTTTTTTAACACAAACATTCAATCTAGATAATTTAGCAAAAAGTTCATATTTTTACAATTTCATAAACATTAACACTTAAATATAAAATTTTATAAATCATCCCAATTAGAGACGAATTATTTTATGTCCCTATTAGGGACGGATTTTCTCCATCCCTATTAGAGATGGATTTTACTAATATTGTCCCAAGTTGGGACAGACAATATTTCGTCCCTAATAGGGACAGAATTAGGGACGGATTATAGATATTGAAAATATTTCATCTCTAAATTCGTCCCAAATAGGGACGAAATATTTTTCTATCTCAAAATCTATCCCTAATAGAGACGAAACGTATTTCATCGCTATTTCTGTTCCAAATAGGAACAGACTGTTTTTCTGTCTCTAAATCCGTCCCAATTAGGGATGAAAAATATTCCGTCTCTAAAATCCGTCCTTAATTCATGTTTTTTTAGTAGTGACTATGTACTAGGGGTAGTATACTATGTGCTGAAATGTACTACCCCTCAGTGGCGGAGCCACATATAGTCTAGGTGTGACCTCGGCCCGGGTTAAATTTTATCAAATTGTACTTATTATATATAATTATATAACTAATTATAATTTGACCTGGGGTTAAAATTGTAATTTGGCCCGGGCTACAATTTGTAACTTGACCCTATCTAAAACTTGAAACATTTTTGGTGAAAAATTTAGGTTAGTTGTTCAATTTTCACTTATATATATATATATATATATATATATATATATATATAGTAAAATTAAAGAATATTTAATAAAATTATAACTCTTCTTAGTACTGCCTGTTCAGGTGCTCTGTATTTAATATAATTTAAATATATTATGATATGAATTAACTAAAATTAAGAAAAATAAATACACATATAATTTCTTGGCCCGAGCTCAAATTAGAGGCCGGCTCCGCTACTACTACCCCTAGTACATAGTGTAATTTGTAAGTGTTTGTAAACAAAAAATTTGTAAATATAATTTTCCTCTTATATATATATATTTATATATATATAAATATATATATAAATTGTATGGGGTATGTTGTATTTATAAACTTTTTATTTACAAGCTCTTACAAACTACATTATGTACTATGGGTAGTATATGTTTAAGTAGTATATACTACCCGTAATACATAGCGTAGTTTATAAAAAAAAAAGTTTGTAAATATAATTCTGTAAAAATATATGATTTAGCGTTTCTATTGATTCATTAAAGAAACATATAAATAAAATAAGAAATATTTTAGGATTTTATGAACAAAAGTCATGAAAAAGAAAATTACAAGATTTCCTTATTAATAGTGGAGTTGTTGAATTCAATCCATTCATTTGTTTAAGCCGTTATTACGAACAATTCTTTTAATATAAAAGTAACAGCTTCTTAGGTAATATTTGATATTTTCGTAAAACATGTTTTCAGTTAAAAACTAATGTATGTCTTTTAAAGCAATCAATATTTAAAGTTCTTGTCCTAAAAAGGTGAAAACAATTTCCATTGACTATTTATGAAGCATGCAAAGGAAACAAAAGTGCGTTGAAAACTTCTTTTTTTCTGCCCTCCAAACTGCATGAAAACTTTTTTTTTTCTTTGTAGCTAAATACACGAGCAAACATGAAAATGTTTTTAGAAATTTATTTACCGGGCCAAGTAAAGTTTCTTAAGTACTTCTCAAGCATTCTTTTTTATGAGTTAATCCATCCATAATTATCTCTTTCAGTCCGGTTGATTCACACTGTTATTCCCACTAATCCGAAGTGCGGGCGGGTTAGAGATGAAGATATTTAAATCTCTCTCAAAAATGGCATGTGGGAATTGAATCAAAGCCCTTTTATTTCTACTTATTTATTTTTCTTGCTACCAACTGAGCTACCACCATTTGATTCTCAAGTGATTTACGTGAATCGTTACAAGACTTTTTGTCCCATCCTTTTTTTTTATATTTGGAAAATAAAACAGAAACACACAGATTCAAATTCCTTTTTATTTCTGGTTTTTGGCAGTATGATGGCATGTAGTTACATGCCTTATAGATTCTACTTGTACGCATGCTATAAATACGTACCATTTTTTGATTGCATATTATCGTGGCCACTTTTTAGCCGTATAGACAACACTGTTAATTTCACGAATTGTGAACTTGTGGGTGCCTCTATATATCACATATACAAGATATCAGAGTAGTGAAGCATATGTGCTACATAAATTCAGATAAGCTTTAACGAGTAAAGAAATGATGCCAGTACTATCAAGAAAAGTGGTTCTTCTGATAGCATTCTTAGTTATATCCTATTTTTCATCATATCTTATTGGAGGTATAGCTTTTTTTCTTTCTTTTTTTCCCCCCCTTGATTTCATTTCTTATACATAACCGTAACTTTATGTTATTATGAAGTTATATGAAGCAAACTTTCCTTGTTTACTTTTTTTTTTTTTTCATGTGACAACTAATATGATTAAACTTTCTGTTCTCACATAGCATTTGCAGGAAGTGTGAGAACAGACCCATTTGGGTTTCATGGCAGTCATGAAAAACTTGTTAATGAAGAGAAAGAGGAGAAATTTAAAGATGATGAGGGAGATATAATATCGACGGATTATTCAGCAGCTCGGGGGAAACCACCGATTCATAACTAGTGTTGTCAAATTTAATGAGACTGTGCATTTTCTGTTGGGATTTGTAATTATTAGCGTCATGGGTCTCTTTTGATTTGTGAAAGCAACGTTTTCGGTGTATACTATTTTGTATTAATAATGGAGGAGAGCAAACCGCCGCTATATGTGTTTAAAAGTCTTAAGGTTTGCTGTATTTGGCAATAGTACTTGTCACACACATATATATATATATATATATGGGGTAAAGGATTTTTCCAGTCACCGGAGATAAAATTATCTCCAGTGAGCTCAAAACGACGTCGTTTTGGGGCGAAAATCAATGTGTTTTTATAATTATAATATATTGTAGGATTATATTAGTCTTTGTCATTATATTTTTTAATCTTATAATCCAAAACGACGTCGTTTTGAGCTCACCGGAGATAACTCTATCTCCGGTGTCTGGAGAAATACTTTTTCCATATATATATATATATATATATATATATATATATATATATATATATAGGGGTGTAATTGGGCTGGGCTGGGCTTTGGTCATCTTGATCCAAGTCTACGTCAAAAAAAATTCAGTTTATCTGGTCTATTGAACTATTAAAAACTTTATTTGTAGGCCAAACCCGGCCCATTTTCAAAAATAAGAAAGTCTGACATGGCCTATAGGCCTTGTAGGCCTCCCACTATATATACTAAGCAAAAATAATAATTGTATAGAGCAAAGAAAGTTTCATTCATGCATGCACTAGTACTTCTCATAAGAAAAAAATGACAAACAAGAAAGAGTCAACATAATACCTCAGTTCTAGAATGAATATCATAGAGGAATAGAGTCAAAGAAATAGAAAAAATTAGAAAAATACAATTACTGGATGTTGAAATAAAGTCTACAAGAGAATGTCATTCATCTAAAAATCTTTAAACCACCATCAAGACAAGGGAAATAAGAGTATTATTGAAAGATCTCATCAGTAACATCATAATCCAGCAAGGTACCCATTGCTCCATGGTATTAAGCTGTAACAGCATGTAAAATTTGGAGACATTAGACAAGTTTTCCTTTCATAAAATAAAATAGCACAAAAAGTAAGAGATATTGGTATTTGGTACTTTGTGTCTTTGCCACATAAAATAAATATTATTTTATTATTTTATTTTAATAAATTAAATAGGCCAGCCTACAAGGCGGTAGGCCGGGCTTGACAAAATTGGCCTATGACCTATTTATTAAAAAAGCTTTTTTATAAGCCTAAGCCTACTCTACTTTTCTGAAAGGCCGGGCCTGGGCTGGGCTCAATGTAGGTCGGGCCGTAGGCTGTGCTGGGCCAGCCTGGCCCATTTACACCCCTATAAACACACACACACACACACACACATATATATATATATATATATATATATATATATATATATATATATATATATATGTAAGGGAATGATTCATTTACAATTTTTTTTTACAAATTACACTAAGTATAACCGGTTATATTTAATGTAGTTTGTAAAAATTTAACCTTCCTCGTATATATATATATATATAATCATTCCTTAATTTACTAATTAATTTTGTTGGTGCAAAGCTGCTTGTTTGATCTGAGTGGATCATGATTGACGTAGGTTTTTTAAACTTACACAATGGGAGAGTTAATTGTAAGGGGTGACAGATTTCTATGCAAAAAAAAAAAACGGCTTGAAATCAAAGAGATGTTGGGTGTGGAAGTAAAGAGGAATATAATTCAAAAAGTGAGTTTACGAGAGACTTACCTGCTATACCCAAACAAACCTACCTTACACTATACCTATAAATGAATAAGGATGCGTAGTAACGTTCAAAGATCACTCTTTGACCTTTAGACTTAACCATTTATTTATAGAAAGAATTTACTTGCAAATGTTAAGAGTTTAAGTAGAATTCAAACTCTTAACTAATAATGTCATTCGATGTTTGAATTAGGATTATTCCAATTTCTTATTTTGCAGAAGCGCCGTGAAGCCCATAGAATGAGTTCAAAACACTGTTTATGAAAATTTTGCAGAAAAGACTTGATTATATGAAGCTTGGACATATCAAAATAGTCGATGTACACATATCAGACAATAATCCTATCAAGCACTTCAGACTCCTACTTACATTTTGCAATCTTTCTAGCTACTCTCTTTTTTCTTTTTAGTTTTTAGTATTTTATTGACAATGATAACCTTTAAAACATTGATTCTCTCTTTTAATTAAGATTGGATAAAC
Source organism: Gastrolobium bilobum (assembly GCF_033153095.1). NCBI lineage: Eukaryota > Viridiplantae > Streptophyta > Magnoliopsida > Fabales > Fabaceae > Gastrolobium > Gastrolobium bilobum. The sequence goes on from NW_026899924.1 coordinate 20,269, forward strand.
TCTAATTAACCATCTAAAACTTTTTTTTACCAAATTAGTTCTTGAAAACTAGATAATATTATATTAGTCCTCGAAATATTTGTTAATATATTATTCTCTTAAAAAATATACATAGTTACCAAATTTTTCTTTTCACCGCTTCAGTCTTTAGTCTTCCATAAATATAAATATGGTGACATTTTAAATATTTGAGGGACTAACTTAGTGACAGAATCTTTGCCTACTGAGATAATAGGCCAATCTGTTGAAAGACTAATTTAATGTTAAAAATATTCAAAGCATATATTAATGCGGTGATACTTATTTTTTGGAGCATCAAATAGAATAGATTTGAACTATTTGTTGTATTAATTTTACATGTTGTACCATAATTATATCGTGTCTAGGTTGTATCCGTAATTCCTAGTTATTGCTTTGTCGTGGTGTGGGTGTGTGTAATAGGGTGTGTGTGAGTGTGTGGTTGTGTGTTCTATTCCCTGTAACCTAAAAAAAAAAAAGTATTTTCTAATGCAATTTATTGTTTCGTTTGCAAATTAGGGTTTGATGTTTGCCATTTTAAATGACATAATAAGTTATGTCATTTTAGGAGAGAGATAGACACAAAGAATAGAAATTATGGAGGAGAAAGTGGGTGATTTTTTTTAATTTAAATTTTAAATAAAAAAATTTATTTTGTTTCTATCTTTCTCTTAAAATGACATAATTTTATGTCATTTAAATTGACAAACACTTTTCTCTTGCAAATTATAATGTATATTGAAACTTCTGAAGACAATTGCGATCAATGACTGAAAAAATTACACACAAATAAATTATAACTAGTAATCAAAACATTAAGTTATTGTGAAACCATACACCCTATAGTTCCTTCCCTCGAAGAAAAGAACAAGCTAAATATGCAGATTGGGGTGCTTCAAAATGTGTTTCACGGGCTAAACAACCTCATATAGCACACTGGTTTTTGTTTTAAAACTAAAAGCATACATCATCTTTGTCATAATCCATTTATCGTTGTCAAAGGGGCCAATATTAGAATATCCAGTCACTTATATGAGTTTATAGTTCGACAAATTTTAAGATTGAAAGTTTTGACATATGTATTCCATTTTGATCGCTACTTACTATCACCAACGACTCTTGTTTTAATAATACTGTGAGCTATGTATGTCAAAACTACCTTATTCAAAGTTTTTAAATCCATAGTATATGATCATATCAATTCATGCTTGGATATTTCCAAGATTAAAAAATGTATTCCTATAAAACTATACATAACTGAATTGTTTAAAATAATATAAATATTTATTAATGAAATAAGCACTCCAGCTTTCATTTCATTGTTATAGAAAGGAGTCCTACGAGTTTTGATATTAATTTTAGGGAAAAGTTGAAAAAACCCCTTATGGTTTCTCTTATAATCACTTACTCCCTTATGGTTATTTTTTAATCATTTAACCCCATATATTTTCCCCCATCTACTCCACCTTGTAACTTTATTAAAAATAAAATTAAATTGTCCATTTTACTCCTATAAAAAGAATTACTACCTGACTATCTATTACTAATTTCATGTGTTCCTGCTCACCTTTATATAAATTTTAGAAAAGAATCATAGTTGGATGAAAAAAAAAACTACCTTGCAATACAAAATTCTTATCTCTCTACAATGATTCATTTTATAATTAAGGGTAAAATGGACAATTTAATTTTACTTTTGACAGAGTTAGAAGGTGGATTAGATGAAAAAAATTATAATGAGGTAAATGATAAAAAAAAATAACCATAAGAGGGTAAGTGTTTCTAAGAGAAACCATAGTATTTTTTGAACTTTTCCATCAATTTTATGGATTAATGAAAATTGACTGGAAATAAACAAAAATAAGATATAACAAGAATATTCCACAATAAGCCAACTATGTTTTAATCGGCCGATAGAAATAGATTTAATTGACAAAAAGGTATTGAATTCATCACAGATAATGTAAGGATGAATTAATTAAGTACAGTATTCAAATACAACAGTGATCATGTCCAATAAATATGAGTAATGTATTTTTAGACCTCAATAAAAATTATGGGGCTCATTTTAATTCCTTAGAACAAAAATTTGACTTCTAATCTATCTGAAATTTAAAATAGATCTCGTTAATCAAAATCGTGGTCCTTCTAAAATTTAAAGAAGATCTACGTTAGTCCCTCAAAAGGATTAATATGGGTCTATTTTGAATTTCAGAGGTCTATCTTGAATTTCAAATAGACCATAAGTTAACTTTTTTTCTTCTTCTAAGATATTAAATTAAACCCCATAATATTTGTTAAGGATTCAAAAAATACTTTACTCTAAGTATATATTGAAACCCGAACTTTGCTACAAAGCCCCCATGAGTTGCGACCCAAATAACTTAGTAGCTTCTTGTTCATTTTTTTTTCAAAAAAAAGAAAGAGAGAGTTGCACTATATAATGTTGGATAATATTGGATAATGCTCTTATTACTCAAAAGTCTTTTAGGCTTTATTACATGAGAAAAGTTCAAGGTTATGTCTGATCTATATATATATATATATATATTCATTTTAGTCACTTAAATTGTCATGCTTTTATGAAATAAGGAATAACACCTATACACTTCTCTTTCTCCGTTATAACTTGGAAGATTTGTACATCCTATAGCTGTTGCTTACCAAAAAATCATCCATAGTAGTTTAAAGATTCAACGCTAGCTAGAGAAGGGTCTACGGGTGCCTTAGAGTCCTCTTGTATATGACAGCTACCCTAGAGTCCCCAAAGGGGTATACGGTTTTCCCCTTAGTTAATGGGCCCATGGGTAGTGGGCTTAAGCCCAAATAGCATATCCAGAACACCATTCATAAATCTCTTGATGCGAGTTGCCTCGTTCAGAACCAAATAAAGGGCATACCTAGATTATTATGTGATGTTAATATCATATTCTGTCATAGTCATATTAGGAGTTTGTCTCAAAATCTCAAATTCCTTATCTTTCGCCTCTAACACTTTGATGTAGAAAACGTTACATAAATTTTCTCACGTCATAGCGGGTAAGTCCACAACTTTCCCTCTAAGCACATTATTGAACCATTCCCTAGCCATATTCTTTAATCTAAAGGCAGCCATCTCCACCATCTTTTGAGTAGAACACCCCAAAAGGCTATACAGTATACAACATTTGTCTATCTCATCTATAAACTAATTAGGATCCAAATACACATCTAATTTGGAGAATGCCAGTGGATTAAGCCAAAGAAAGTCTCTTAATATACCGGAACCACCTTATACTTAAGCTACATGTTGTCCTACTCATGAGTTTACCAACTAATAGTTGAATAGATCGATGTTTCAATCAATCTGGTAGCTATATGAGTTACATCCACTGCTTGCCTCGTGGGTGATGGAACCAGGGCTTATACATATGCCTCAACTTTTGGTTCGCTTCCTCCATGAAAACTAGTAGGCAATCATCCCCTATTTCATTAACCACTAGCATCTCGTACTGTAGAATTAGGATTGCTAAATCTTCTTACTTGATGCTTATGATATCCATGCTGATTTGATGAATAACACTTGAATATGATGGATTTGATTAGTGTTTTCAATGCTTTGATACCAAATACTCATGCTTTGATACTATATGGATTAGCTTTAATGATATAAGTTGGTTTATATTATGACTTTGACTCATTTTTCGAATCCAGTGACAATTCTGTTAATACTGCGAAAACTGATTATTTTATTTTTCTGAGTCTTTTGGAGGCATTACGCACGTCTACAAACTACCCAACACACCATACTTAGGTCTTCCCACCGTGTCCGGTCACCTACCATACTCTCAGACTACCATCTTGTGTGAAACGCTCTCACTCGGGAATTCCCACTGTATGTGGACACCTACCACACTCAGGGACTTTCATCTTGTGCAGAGCACTCTCCCACTCAGGTGATCCCACAGTACATAGTCACCCACCATGCTCGGGCATCACCATCTTGTGTAGAGACACACCAAGGCATACATATATAAGAGTGCATCAACAACATGTCCACTAATAGCATACCACATCAAAGAACCATTTTCTAGAGGAGTCTAGTGGAATAAACAGGGGATTAACCCCTAGAATATGAAGCTTGCCTGTATCAGCAATATACTCCAATGTACTCTCAGTATCCAAAGGACCACTACCATAGGCCCTCACAAAATCATAAGATATTTCAAAGATATGAGGCAATTAGCAAATATACTAGTTTACGACATTCATTTCAATATTGTCTTTTACGTAGTCATTCTTTACGTAAGGACACCAACTCAAGGTGGGATGAACTAAGTCCACTCCCTAAGGTCCCTTAACCTTAGAACATCACTTACAAGCACAATAGAGTGTATAAATCATTTCCTTGAAGAACATTCCAAAGAAATCAACTCTATTTATGAATACGACAACAAACCTCGCTTACCATTTTTAAAAATACAATTTCCACTCTTCACCAAAATTTTTAAGATTTTAATATGTTAAACTAGGGCTTTTTGACCACTATAGCCTTTTTTTAATAATTAATTACCAAATTGACCCTATTTATAAACTATTTCAAAAATTTAACCTCTTCAGAAAACATAACACCAATCTGCCCCTGTTTGACCGTTGACCATGAAGCCTACCCGGGTACACCCCTACCTACCCGGGTAAATTTTAAAATTTTTTACCTACCCGGGTACACCCCTCCCTACCCGGGTATATTTCTTGAATCTGGAAAATGTTTGAATTATTTACCCGGGTAAAGAGGGGTGTACCCGGGTAAATAATCATAACTCAAGCTTTTCTCTTCTTGCTTTTCTTCTTTGTTTCTGGTTTCTTTTTCAAACCTTGCAGAGTCATTTTAAGAATGGCCAATTTCTGAGCATCTGAGACAACCCTCTCCAACATCTTCCTCTTGCCATCTTCAGTTGTCTCTTTTACAGTTTTCCACAACTCAAGCTTGTTAACGCCCAATTCCTTCACCTCTAATTCTGAACATTTTTTTGAATTGTCTGACTGGTGACATGTAATAGCATCCTTTGTTGGAGCAGAACCTTGATTATTTGCTTCACTAATCTCAGGCATATGATCCAGTGGAATATCTTTCATCAATAACCTGTTTTCAGATTTTGTTCTCCATGCGTTAGTCCTTCAATTTAGAGATTTTCATTTGCTGTTCACACAAAGAGGATGGGCGCACACAACCAGTTTATGATTATTTACCCGGGTACACCCCTCCCTACCCGGGTAAATAATTCAAACATTTTCCAGATTCAAGAAATATACCCGGGTACGGAAGGGTGTACCCGGGTAGGTAAAAAATTTTAAAATTTACCCGGGTAGGTAGGGGTGTACCCGGGTAGGCTTCATGGTCAACGGTCAAACAGGGGCAGATTGGTGTTATGTTTTCTGGAGAGGTTAAATTTTTGAAATAGTTTATAAATAGGGTCAATTTGGTAATTAATTATTAAAAAAAGGCTATAGTGGTCAAAAACCCGTTAAACTAGACATCTTAAGCTTTCCAACAAATATTACATGTCTCAATCAGAGTTGTATAACTCCGGTTATGTTTTTCGCAAAGTGACCGCTGCAAACTAACTTTACAACAAACTAAAACTATGAACAAACTACTTATCCAATGGCTACGAATTTTTACAGGTTGTAGCCCTATGTTTTAGCTTCACATAGGTCAAAACCTTATTCAATTTTGAGCTTTCTAGTTCAAGATATCGAATTTTTACTCAAATAGGTCACTGTTCATATCTGGATATTTTGTACATATCCAGATACATCACTGTCTGTATCAGGATATTCATTGCAGAATATCATTTTTCATCCAAAACATCATTTTTCATGATTTAATCAAACAAGGTTCCATTTTTAATATTTACAGAGGTTGAAGCTACCATTTTTAAGCATGTTTAAGCTAGTAGTCATCTTGGTTACTTAGTTTTCCCATTTAACATGTCCAAAACTCAATCTTTTTCTTAGAAACTAAGAGGAAAGGTTGAGACATATACCCAAAGCTTCAAAACAGAAAGGAATAGAATTTGATGCTTTAGCTCCACTCTCCAACTCTGTCCAGAGGCATGCACAAAAATAACTTAGGAAAACTCGATTCTTTCTTCACAGAGGAGGTTTCTTGATGGTCAATGGTGGGTTGAAGTGTTTCAAACTAGCAAGATATGAAAGGGTTGCTCTCAACTTCAGAAGGCAGCAGCTTGCAACCTCAAAAGAAAAGCTTTTCTCCTCCCCAATGCCTGCTCTCAAGTGTTTGTCAAGGTTCCATGGTGGAAATGTGTGTAAAGGTGGTGTCTTGGTGATTTCCTTGGAGGAGAAGTCATGGAACCCTGATGAAGAGAAGATGGCAGCAATGAGAGATGTGTGAGGAAGGAGTCTACGCAGGTGAAATAAGAAAATGAGAGTGAGAGTAGTTTTTGCTATTTTAGGGTAGACTCGCTAACTTAACTGGTACTAATTCACAAAATCTCACTCGCTTAAATCTCTAATCATTTTGAACCTCCGTGTCCTATAAAATTTATGACGCATTAATCTATAATTTATTTTCAGTTTTGCATATTTTTCTATACCCGCTGTTTCTGCCACGGTACCCGCAACATCAATATCTCACCGAAAATGACTAACTTCTAATAGTTAATATTTTCTACTGATATTATCATAATTATTTTGTTGTGATTAACTTCATAAAATTTATGAAATAATAGTTGCTAATTATCTTTAAGTTTCGGGCAATTTTGTCTACTGTATTTTTGTAGTGAAACCCTCAATATTTATTCTTTTCTCAAAAAGGTGCTTTAACTTAATTTAATTAAAATATTTAAATCTTTCATTTAATAATTATTAAATTTTTAAAATTATAATTTAACAGTGTGGGTTCTTACATTTGCCCCACCTTTTTTAAAATTTTATCAACAAAATTAGAAACACACTTGTCCATAAACTCGGGATATCGCCGGTGAACTCATCCTCCTGCTCTCAAGTGTACTTCTCAAACATCGTACTTTCTCATTGGACTATGATCACGACAACGATCTTATTCCTCAGCTTCTTTTTACCTCGATCTCCGATTCCGAGCAATTCTTAGCTCCTCGGGCGACTCTATGCCTGCTTTAACTTCTTTCTAATTACATCTATTGAGTGGTGTAACACCCCGTGTATACCTGGTTTGTTAACATGCCATCTTATTAAGCCACGCTTAATTAAATATGCGGAATAACTTTTTAATTTCAATCATGACATCATTAACCTTAGCCAAGTTGATTACTTAATCATTTTCATAAAAACATCGCCTATATGTAAATTGCAAAAGACAACTATCTACACTGAATAACCTCATATATATAAATCATTAATTGTGTCTCTAATCACGACACTACAATACGTAGGCCGGACAAACCCTGATAGTTTATACAACTCAAGTCTAAACAATGATACATAATCAAATGTGGCATGGACAATCCCCATGCTCACCAAATAAGGCAACAAGGCCCAACAGAGTCTCAACAATAACAACATAGTCATAAAGATAACATGTCAGCATCCAACATATAATCTAGCAAACATCTAACTCAGCTCCGGCCTCCTGTCGCCCGAGGTCTCAACCCCCGATTTACCTGAACCTGAAATATGTGCCCCGAACGTGGGGTGAGATCTCTAAACAGAAATCTCGGTAAGAAAAGGGGTCCTCAAGGATCATCCACCACAAGCTCACTTACATGTGTAATATAAGTTCCAAAAGCAGTTTAATAGTATAAGTTCCAAAATCAGTGCAATGCAGCAGATAATCATGTCATGTGTGTTATAACTAATCTACTGGTCAGAGAGGTGCATGAATACGTCTATTACCCACACAGTACACGCCCATGTCGTACCTGCCCACATGAACTTAATCCCGTATAGGCGAACACCACATACATATCATAGGCATTTGCACTTAACAGCTCAATATCATTTCAATAAAACAATACGTGAAAACACATCATGCATATAAACCATCCCCCCATGGGATATGGTGGAACAAACAATGGCTAAACCGAGGACACGAAAGCTTACCTTGCAAGATAACTATCCAAGCCAAGAGTCCAACCAGCTCAAAGTCCACACACAGCACAATCAAAATCTGTTTTAGACCAACAATCATATTAATATTCATACTCTATAAGCATGTGACAAAAGACAACGCATTTCCATTACGTTTCGTGTCTTTGGGCTTCTCGCAAAGCCATAAGCCCTTAATCACTTAGATTCTGACTTAGGTTATTATTACAGAAGTCCACATTAACTAATCATGGGTCCACAAACCCAAAGTAGCATTCTGTATAAACAGTACCGTTACTGTTCTCGAAAACCCAGAATATCCAAATATATGTCAGGGCCATATCCGGATATCATATCTGGATATCCATATTCGGATATCTCAAGACCCCATATCCGGATATCAATATCCGGATATCATATCCGGATATTTCGCGACAGAATGCATTTTCTACATTTCGCGAGATATCACTTCCAAGGTTGGGTTTTTAACCCATTACTACGTCCAAGCATGCATTTTTACACTCTTTTAGGTTCATATACTGGTTGGTTACTTAAACAACTCATTAAACATACCAAGACTCCACTTTTAACCATTAAAAATCATGATCAAGGTTGGTGAACTTATCCAAGGCTTAAAACATAGCAACAATGGCTCATGGAGCTCACCAATCAGCCTTCAAGGTTCTGATTTCCACAAGGACACGAAAATGACAAGTAAGCAAGGTTCTTTCTTCACAAAGATTGCTCCTTGAAGCCTCAACAACCCAAGAAAAGCTCTCACTCCACCCAAATAGTGAACTGAGACCTTCCTCCTCACACACAAGGGTCACAAACTCAGAAAAAGTAGCTCTTTCCCACTCACAATGCTTGCACACACAAGGCCAAGCTAGTTTGGTGAAGATTGCAAGAAGAAAAGATGGCAAATTGGTGGAGTTTCAAGAGGAGAAGAGGGTGGCAAGGTGGCTAATGAAGTTTCAGCAAAGGAGGCACGTAGGGAGTATGAAAAATGCCCTAGAAATCTGTGCCATTAAGTATATATAGGCGGTTTAAGTTAAAACATATTGTATTAGCGCTAATTGCTACGCTTAGCATTTTAATTTCAAACTTAGGATTCAGAACCTACTCATTTTTCTAAGATTTGTCATATTTTTATTTCATTTTTTGCAGCACCTTTCCGGTACGCGCTTTTACTTAGCCAGTATCAGTTCTGGCACCAGTTCTCATTATTTTGACTTGAAACTTGTTTTACTAGTCCTATATATTATTCTAGTGACATATACATACTTTTCATAATTTTCCGGGATACTTCCTCGGTACACATTTATACCGTGGAGCAGAACCGGTATCTGCACTTTTCGTCAGAAAACGAGTTTCAGCATTCTTAATCACTTACTATAATTATTTAAGCCTTATCATAATTATTAGGGTCAATTATAAAATTATTTCTTAATTCTCATATTTATTTAATTATCTTCCTTAATTAACGGTGCAGGTTCTTATATTCACCCCACATTTTTAAGGATTTTGTTCTCAAAATCATAAACATACTTGTCTTGGAAGTCGGGATACTGCCGGAGAAGCTCGTCCTCTCTCTCCCAGGTACACTCCTCAGGAGTTCTTCCTGTCCACTACACTTTGACCATCGGAATGATCTTGCTCCTCAGCTGCTTCTCGCCACGATCGAGAATCTTGAGTGGTCCGGCAAGAGTCTTTAGGTTCTCCCGAACCTCCACATCATCTGGTTGCACCACGTGCGAGGGATCCGCTACGTACCTCCGAATCTGAGACACGTGAAACACGTCGTGGATGTTGGCCAAGTTCGGAGGCAAGGCAAGCTGGTAGGAAATAGGTCTTATTCTACCAAGTATCTGGTATGGCCCAATGAATCGCGAGCTAAGCTTCCTTACTCCGAGGTCCTGACCAACACCGGTGACAGGTGATAATCTCACAAACACGTGCTCACCCACACTGAACTCCAATGTATAACACCTTACAATTCTAAATTAAATATTAAAATATTAAATGTTAATTAAAGGGAAAGATTAGTGAAAATCGTGAAAATAAGGCCAAAATACAAAGAAAGGGCAAAACAGTAATTAGCCAACACGCAACCCTAGGAAGATAAAAATTTAGTAGGAGGTCTCAGATGATAAAAATAACCCTGGAAATGGATTCAGAACGAAAAATTGAGTGGTTAGGCAAGTTTCAGAAAATTCAGTGAATAGTGTTTTACCGAGTCAAAATATCGCGGTACAGTTGCACCGTAAAGCGTGTGATTGAGTTTTGAGCTCTAGGTTTTGAATATGAGTTATAAATGGTCTATAGAACTAGGAAATATGATTTCTGATAAAATTTGATGGAAGTATGTTAGTCTGGGGAAGCGTGCCAACGGCGCGCGCAACAGCTTAAAATAGCATTTTCTCCGAATGACCGGAAAACTCCAGATTCATCTGATCAAGTATAATTAAAGAAAAATGGTTAAGGTTAAAAATTAGAGTTTCTAAATAGGTTGTGAATTGATGGACGTTTAGTGGAATCAGAGGGAAATTCGAATAAGTTTTAAATCGCTTGAGGTGGCGGTGGGACCCACCTCACTCAAAGTCACTTAAACACCTAAGCATTCCACTATTCATTATCACTCTCATCTCCCTTTCTCTCTCCTAGAAACCGTGAGCTTCCCCCTCCCTTAGGCATCTTAGGTTCAAATTTTCTTCCTTGCTAAATCCACTCATTTCTTAACCAAATCAAGTGAATTTTGTGTTGAAATTTGTTGGAAACAACCTTTCAAACACATTGGTGGTATCCATTAGCCTTGAAACCCTCTCATTTGTGAGAAAGGAGCAAAAATCAACCACAAAATTCCTTGGAGTTTTTGTGTTCATGGAGTTTCTAGATGCTCCAATGGTGGAGTATGTTTAGGAGGAACCTTGTGCCAAGCTTTGGGGTGAGTTTCCTTGCATTTTAACTATTTAATCTTGTGATTGATTTCATGAACCCTAAAGGGGGATTTTGTGATTGATGTGTTTAGAGAGCTCAATTGGAAAATGTGTATTAGATGATAATGTCTTAGAATGATGTGTTAGAGCCATAAATGCAATGAAAATTATTGGTGAAAAATATGAATTTTAACTTAGGAAAATTGATGGTGTCATGACTTTGAGTTTTGAAAATGTGTTAGGATTGGATTGGTGAGTGGTTGTATGATTGTGTGATGTTATAATAGGATTGTATGAGATGTGGAATAATGAAATTTGATTGAAAATCTCTTGGGAATTGCCTTGGTGCAATTCGGCCATTTAGGGGAAAAGTGAGAGAATTGTGTTGAAATTGATTGGATGATGTATTATGTGTTATATGGTAATTAGATGGGTTGTGTGGTGGTTTGAAGGTTGGAAAACCAAGGGAAAAATATCGATGGTGTTGAGTGGTTAGGTGGAACCTAAAGCGAAAGATTAGGCAATACGAAGTTTAGATGACGTAAAATAAAAAGTGGCACTTGATATGGCCTTTTGGCAACCTAAGGATGCCTAAGAAAATGAGAAAGAAAATTTAGAAAAATAAATCTTAAATTTACACATGATTGGCCGAACCTACAAGGTGTAGGGGAGGTTTCTGATGTTTTTCGTATTCTGATAGAATTGTCGTGTACTGATGATTCGTACATGGTTGTTGTAGGTTGTCGTACGTGGAATTGAACCCCGAGCCGTGAGTCGGTGGATTGCCCTTGGTCTTGGACCTGCGGGATTGAGGTAAGTGATTGGAATCATGCTTGTATAGTTGGTAACTTGCATGTATTAGTATGATTTTAAGTAATTGGGAATGTCCTCTGTGTAGGCATTTCTATGAGTAACGAGCTTGGAAAATTTACTGTTGTGGAGCTAAGTGAAGAGGCTTATTGAGGTAACCTCTTGGTACTGGGGCTTGATCCCCTTGTGTGTTCCACCATGCCCGTTGAGGGTGATGGTAGGAAGTGTATGTAAGTAATGTAGAATAACATGATCATGCATTTATTATGTATGTTAGTGGTACACTAGATGTACCGAGTCTCTGGCCAGTACACAGTTTTTGCCTTCGGGCATTTCGGACTTCCACTGGATAGGTCTCCGAGAGGGAGTTCCAGTTGACCTAGGGTCGTGGTGTGTGATTCGGATAGGAGCACACTAGGAAGTCTCGGGTGTATGCGGATGGGAGGGGTACCTTGGTTAGTTGTTCTTGGAACACGCCCTGGATGAGACCCGTAGGCTTATATGCCAAGCCATTAGGCAGGGCATTGCGTGGTATTGGTAGCTACCATTCCAGCTTCGTCGTATTTTGTATTCCTATATTCTCCAGTTTCTCTAAATCCCTTGCTTTATCCCATTTTTAAAGAGGTTATTGTATATTATTTATATGCATCGAAGTGAGCCACTGGGCGGAGTTTTGTCCAGAACCTCTGGGTTACTGAGATATATTCGTATATCTCACCCCGTCTTAGGGGAGGTAGCAGTGGCACAGGAGCGGCGGGTAAGAGGCCCGTAGGATGAGTGTGGAAGACATTTTTATGTTTTGCATTTTGATAGCCATTGGGCCTAGGATAGACTTAGGGCATGAACATCCCATATGTATGTAGGATGAGTTTCATGTCATATTTGTTTATGCTATTTTTGCCTAAGTCTAGGTACATGTTGTATATGTTATTTTAAGCTTTATGTTTCAAGTTGTAATTTAAAGTTATGAATTTGTAAGTTGTAATATGTAATTGAGATGTTGTAGTTACACAATTAATACTTGATGTAATATGATGGAAGAGCTTTAGGCCTATTTTAGGATTATGATTATGTGTATGTTTAGAAAATGCATGTAAATAGACCTTGGTGATTGAAATAAGTCAAGGATTAATAAAGTGAGCAATATGATATGAATTGTGTAATAACTATAAACTGAGTTGGGTTGTAAGTGCCCCAAGAAATTATTGGTCCTTGTGTGTGCCACCCATTGGTTATTAGGTACATTTGAGGTATTAGAAAGCATTTGCAAACTTTGAGATTTTTGTAAAAACAAAGGAAACTCTGGCGAATTTTCTGTAGAATTGGCAGAATTTAAGAAAACTTCGGGAGAGAATATCTCCCTCCAAAGAAGTCCGATAAGGACGCGCCATACGCCATTTTGAAGATTGAGATTTCCTATATCTTGTGGTAAAATTTGAGAGAATTCTGTGTTGAACGCCGGCCTGGGGAAGGTAGAGAGTGAAGACTGCCCAATTGCTCACTGCACTTGTGGCAGTTCTGGACCGGTTTTGGGAAATTTATTCCTGCTTCATTTCTTGGTAAAATTAGGTGTATGATATGTCAAATTGAATATTGAGGTATCTAGTTTGTTGTATAAAAATTTGAGAGCAATTGGTTGAGTGGATTTCCTGCAGTAATTCGTGGATTGAGGGATGTTTGGAGCTGTTTTGGGGTTGGCTGGCAGCTTTGCTTGTCCAACTTCAAACGGCGATATCCGGAGAAAACGAGATCGCAATAACTCGTGTGATAGCTTCCTAGAAGGATAATTGAGTGGAGAATAACATATCAAAAGATGGGATGCTTGTAGAATGCGGTTTGTCCGCAGAAAAATAAAGACCAAACCATGTTCGGATAGGTAGAAAACGTAAAATTAAGAAATTAGCTAAGTGGGTTTATGGGAACCCCTTAGTGACTTGTAGTAACTAAAATAAGTTATAAAAGTAGTCTAAATAAGTATTCCGCAAAGAGTCTACAGTTACGGTCACAACTTTTAATTATTACGCTTTTTATTGTTTTAAATGCTCGCGTAATAAACGGAAAAAGTTTACTCGCATTTTTATAAATGAATTGTTGTGATTCTAACTGCGCTTAATATCATAATTAATGTTAACAATACCGGTGTACAATGGGCTGTTACACAGTGGACGATGCTTGACATCGTAGTAACTTTTCTGGCGATTCTGCGCCTGCTTCAGCTTCTCTTTGATCAACTGGATCCGCTGGGTGGTATCATGGACAAAGTCCAAGCCAAAAAGCTCCTTATCTCCAACCTCCGTCCAGCAGGTAGGAGTCTGACACCTCCTACCATACAACGCCTCGTAGGGTGCCATGCCCAGGCTAGCATGGAAACTGTTGTTGTAAGAAAAATCAACCAATGGAAGGTACATATCTCATGTTGAACCCTGCTCCAAAGTGCAAGCCCTCAACATGTCCTCCAATCTCTGGATGGTCCGCTCAGTCTATCCGTCAGTCTGAGGGTGATAGGATGTACTCAATCGCAACTGAGTACCTAAAGCTTCCTGCAGCGCCTCTCAGAATCGAGATGTGAACTTCGGGTCCCTATCACTGATGATACTCTCGAGCACCCCGTGAAGTCTCACGATCTTGCGAACATACAGTCTGGCCAACTGCTCAGTAGTGAAGCTCACCTTTACCAGAAGAAAGTGGGCAGGCTTGGTCAATCTGTCCACAATGACCCAAATAGAGTCATAACCAGCCTGAGTCTTCGGCAAACCCACCACGAAGTCCATGGAAATGCTCTCCCATTTCCATTCCGGAATCTCAAGAGGTTGAGGTTTACCAGATGGCTTCTGGTGTTCTATCTTCACCTTCTAGCAAACCAAGCACTTGGACACATAGACAACTATGTCCTTCTTCATGCTCGGCCACCAATAATTCCTCTTCAGGTCTTGGTACATCTTTGTAGCACCAGGGTTGACAGTAAACTGACCCATATGAGCCTCTGTCATCACCTCAACACTCAAAGGACCTCGAGGAACCATAATCCTCTTCTGGAAGGTCAACAAACCATCTTCATCCCAAGACACTCTGTCCTGGTTCTTCACATAGTCTAGGCACTCTCTCTGCACTTGCGCCTCTTTGATCTTTTCCATGAGCTCATTCTCCACTTGCACGGTTTCCATTTCGAGAAGTGCACCTCCAAACAAAACGGTCACGGTCAGATCTCGAAACTGCTCAATGATATCATAGTCACCCATAGTCAAACTAGATAGACTCACGGATTTCCGACTCAAAGCATCAGCTACCACATTGTCCTTGCCAAGATGGTACTTCAACTCAAAGTCGTAGTCCTTCAGATACTCCATCCATCTCCTCTGTCTCATGTTCAGCTCTTTCTGATCTAATAAGTACTTCAAGCTCTTGTGATCACTGAACACGGCAAACTTAATGCCATAGAGATGATGCCTCCAAATCTTGAAAGCAAACACAATCGCAGCCAACTCCAAATCATGAGTAGGGTAGTTCTCCTCATGAGGCTTCCACTGCCTCGAAGCATAGGCAATCACTTTGCCCAACTACATCAACACACAACCCAACCCCTTTCCGGAGGCGTCAGTGTACAGCTCAACTTCCTCAGCAGGATCAAGAAGGATCAACACAAGTGCAGTAGTCAGTCTCTCCTTCAACTCCTGAAAACATTCTTCACACTCGTGAGTCCACACAAATGGAGTCTCCTTCCGGGTAAGGCGAATCATTGGCAGAACCAACATGGAGAATCCCTTGATGAACCTCTGATAGTAACCAGCCAAACCCAGAAAAATCCTCACTTCTGTAACCGTCTTGGGCCTTTCTCAATCAAGCACGACCTCAATCTTGTTCGGATCTACTGCCACTCCCTCAGCAGAAATCACATGCTTAAGAAACTTCACAGACTTGAGCCAAAACTCACACTTCGAAGGCTTAGCATAGAGTTTTTTCTCCTTCAGCACTTGTAACACAATTCTCAAGTGCTCAACATGCTCTTCCTCCGTCTTGGAGTATATCAAGATATTGTCAATGAAGACGATCACAAACTGATCCAGGTACGGCTGGAAAATCCAGTTCATGTAATCCATGAACACTGTGGGTGCATTGGTGAGTCCAAAAGGAATCACCAAATACTCATAGTGACCGTATCTTGAATGAAAAGCGATCTTCGAGACATCCTCCGGCTTCACCCGAATCTGATGGTATCCGGACCAGAGATCAATCTTTGAGTACTCCCTTAAGTTGATCCAACAGATCATCAATACGAGGAAGATGATACTTGTTCTTGATTGTTACCTTGTTCAATTGCCTGTAATCGGCGCACAATCGCATAGTCCCATCTTTCTTTTTCACAAAGATGACTGGTGCTCCCCATGGAGATACACTCGGTCGAATGAAGTCTTTCGCCGAAAGATCTTCAATATGCTTCTTCAGCTCCACCAACTCTGGTGGCGACATTCGGTATGAAGCTAATGAAATAGGCCCCACACCAGGCAACAAGTCTATGGAGAACTCTATCTCCCGCTGTGGCGGAAACTTAGGAATCTCCTCAGGAAATACTTCGAGGAATTCCCTCACCACATGAATGCCAGCGATATCCTCCCGTGACCCACTCACCAAACCTCCCAACATGACATAACCAAATGCCTCTGCTCTCAAGGCTCTCCTAGCCTGTAGCAATGAAATAAAAGGTGAGGAACTGGCTGTGGAATCACCCGGAGACATCACAACCCGCTTGGCGCAACAATCAATCATCACACGATCCTTGGATAACCAATCTATGCCAAGGATGATCTCCAAATTGGCCATTGGCAATCCTATCAGATCTACTGAAAAATCAAGGCCATCCCACTGAAACACGTCATCTCAATGAACAGTGGAGGTAATACACTTTTCTTCGGTGGCAGTAGTCACCCGTAACGGTGGAGAAAGCACAGCAATGGGCAACTCAAGCCCCACAGCAATCGGGGTTGCAATAAAGGAATGCGTAGCCCCAGAGTCAAACAAGACATCAACATCAAATCCAAAAATGGAAACAGTACCTCTGACAAGGTTTGGAGCTCGGTCCGACTGCTGGCGATCCAAGGTATACACACGGCCGGTAGCAGGTGGCACTGCAGGTGCCGCTGTAGGTGGTAGGGGAACCATCTGAAGTGAAACTGCCTGTATCGCTGCAGCTCTCGCCGTCGACGACAGACACTCTCTGGAATAGTGGCCCTCCTTGCCACACTGAAAACATATAACCTGGCTGGTAGCACACGGCCCCACATGAACCTTCCCACATCCCGTGCATATGAGAGTAGGAGGTTTCGCTGTACTCCCCTGAGTGAAAGTCTTCTTGAACTGATTTGGTGCTTTCCTAGCCGCCAACTACTTCCCTTTGCCCTCGCCAACAAACTTCCTGTTCCTCTAGGATGTGGAACTACCAGTTCCCTTCGTCTCAGCAATCTTGGCCCTCTTGGCCTTACTCGTAATACAAACATTCTCGATGTCTCGACACTGTTGTACCAGTGTCCCAAAATCTCTCGATGCAGCACCAGTAATTCTGTCTGCGATCTCCTCATTATGTCCCCTGCGGAACTTAGCAGCCAAGAATGTCGGAGTAGGCATAGCCATCCGAAAGTGTGCAAACATTACCAGCTCGTTAAACTTAGGCAAGTACTCATCAACAGACATCGAGCCCTGCACCAATCTGTCAAATTCCCCTTGCTTCCTCTCCTGCGCATCATAAGGGAATTATCTGCCCAAAAAGTAGTCCTCGAAGAACGGCCTTGTCATCACATGACCTTGCATCTCATAGGCGTGAGAAGTGTTCATCCACCACTCAGGTGCATCGCCCTCCAGCATATATGTGGCGAACATCCACTTCTGCGGATCAGTACACTGCATGACTTGGAAGATCTTATCCAACACCTGAAGCCATCTCGCAGCAGCAATAAGATCATAAGATCCTTCAAAGGAAGGTGGCTTATGTTTACGAAAAGCATTAAGCTGGCGGTCTATAACGTCGCGATCCTCAGCAGGCTCCAAGTAGAGTTCCATCACCCCGGTAAGAGGAGTGACACCCTCAACGTGACTCAGGCTCTCATCCTGAAGACTAGGTGGAAGCGATGGTGGCGGTGGCGGTAGAGGTGGTGGTGGAGGAAACTGACCCTCACTGCGGCCAGCCCTCGTCTCCTCCAACATGACCCTCATCATGGTCATGTTCGCCAGCCTGTTTGCCTCAAGAACGTCTTCCGTGGCCTTCCGATTCGCCTCTCGAACGACGTCCACCATTGCCGAGTTGGCCAATCTAGCGGCCTCGTGATCGGCTAGTCTAGCCTCCTGCATCTCAGCTAATGCAGTAAGGACAGGATCCGGCTGATCCTCAGTGGTCTCGCGGTTTCTCCTAGGCATTACCATGACTCTGCACAAGTTACAAAAAGAATGAGTTGATCAGGCCCACGCAATATGGTCACACATGCAACATCATAGCAAGACCCAGCAGAGGAAACACACAAGACAGACTCGCAATCAAACATCTTAAGTTATTGCAATACATACAGGCTTTACCCTAGAAAGTGCTCTGATACCATAAAATGTAACACCCCGTGTATACCCGGTTTGTTAACATGCCATCGTATTAACCCACGCTTAATTTAATATGCGGAATAACTTTTTAATTTCAATCATGACGTCATTAACCTTAGCCAAGTTGATTACTTAATCATTTTTATAAAAACATCGCCTGTATGTAAATTGCAAAAGACAACTATCTACACTGAATAACCTCATATATATAAATCATTAACTGTGTCTCTAATCACGGCACTACAACACGTAGGCCAGAAAAACCCTGATAGTTTATACAACTCAATTCTAAACAACGATACATAATCAAATGTGGCATGGACAATCCCCATGCTCACCAAATAAGGCAACCAGGCCCAACATAGTCTCAACAATAACAACATAATCATAAAGATAACATGTCAGCATCCAGCATATAATCATAAAAACAAACATCTAACTCAGCTTCGGCCTCCTGCCGCCCGAGTTACCTGAACCTGAAATATGTGCCCCAAACGTGGGGTGAGATCTCTAAATAGAAATCTCAGTAAGAAAAAATGTCCTCAAGGATCTTCCACCCCAACCTCACTTACATGTGCAATATAAGTTCCAAAAGCAGTTTAATAGTATAAGTTCCAAAACCAGTGCAATGCAGCAGATAATCATGTCATGTGTGTTATAACTAATCTACTGGCAAGAGAGGTCCAGGAATACGTCTATTATCCACACAGTACGCGCCCATGTCGTACCTGCCCACAGGAACTTAATCCCGTCTAGGCGAACACAACATACATATCATAGGCATTTGCACTTAACAGCTCAATAGCATTTCAATAAAACAATACATGAAAACACATCATGCATATAAACCATCCCCCCATGGGATATGGTGGAACAAACAATGGCTAAACCGAGGACACGAAAGCTTACCTTGCAAGCTAATTATCCAAGCCAAGAGTCCAACCAGCTCAAAGTCCACACACAGCACAATCACAATCTGTTTTAGACCAACAATCATATTAATATTCATACTCTATAAGTATGTGACAAAAGACAACACCTTTCCTTTACGTTTCGTATCTTTAGGCTTCTCGCAAAGCCATAAGCCCTTAATCACTTAGATTCTGACTTAGGTTATTAACTAATCATTGGTCCACAAACCCAAAGTAGCATTCTGTATGAGCAGTACCGTTACTGTTCTCGAAAACCCAGAATATCCGGATATATGTCGGGGCCATATCCGGATATGCATATCCGGATATAAAGACCCTATATCCTGATATCAATATCCGGATATCATATCCGAATATTTCGTGACAGAATGCAGTTTCTGTATTTCGCGAGATATCACTTCCAAGGTTGGGTTTTTAACCCATTACTACGTCCAAGCATGCATTTTTACACTCTTTTAGGTTCATATACTGGTTGGTTACTTAAACAACTCATTAAACATGCCAAGACTCCACTTTTAACCATTAAAACTCATGATCAAGGTTGGTGAACTTATCCAAGGCTTAAAACAGAGCAACAATGGCTCATGGAGCTCACCAATCAGCCTTCAAGGTTCTGTTTCCAGAAGGACACGAAAATGACAAGTAAGCAAGGTTCTTTCTTCACAAAGATTGCTCCTTGAAGCCTCAAAAACCCAAGAAAAGCTCTCACTCCACCCAAATAGTGAACTAAGACCTTCCTCCTCACACACAAGGGTCACAAACTTGGAAAAGATAGTTCTTTCCCACTCACAATGCTAGCACACACAAGGCCAAGCTAGTTTGGTGAAGATTGCAAGAAGAAAAGATGGCAACTTGGTGGAGTTTCAAGAGGAGAAGAGGGTGGCAAGGTGGCTGGTGAAGTTTCAGCATAGGAGGCACGTAGGGAGTATGAAAAATGCCCTAGAAATCTGTGCCGTTAAGTATATATAGGCGGTTTAAGTTAAAACACAATGTATTAGCACTAATTGCTACGCTTAGCATTTTAATCTCAAACTTAGGATTTTGAACCTACTCATTTTTCTAAGATTTATCATATTTTTATTTTATTTTTCGCAGCACCTTTTCGGTACGCGCTTTTACTTAGCCAGTATCAGTTCTGGCACCAGTTCTCATTATTTTGACTTGAAACTACTTTTACTAGTCCTATATATTATTCTAGTGGCATATACATAATTTTCATAATTTTCCGAGATACTTCCTCGGTACGCAGTTATACCGTGGAGCAGAACCGGTATCTGCACTTTTCATCAGAAAAGCGACTTTCAGCATTCTTAATCACTTACTATAATTATTTAAGACCTATCATAATTATTAGGGTCAATTATGGAATTATTTCCTAATTCTCATATTTATTTAATTATCTTCCTTAATTAACGGTGCAGGTTCTTACAAGTGGTGTCTTGAATCAACTCCTCATTGAATTGCAACTTATCACCAGTCTTAGACTCGCATGTGAGGGTCCTAGAGCTCTGATCACGTAATGTCTTGCAGGATACTCTGTCTAAGCTAACGTGAAAACTGTTGTCATAGGAAAACTCCACCAGTGGAAAATAGCTATCCACTATGTGCTCCCTCCCATGTGCAAGCTCTCCGCATATCCTCCAACATCTGAATGATCCACACAGTTTGACCATCAATCAAGGGAAGATACGTAGTACTTAATATCAATTGAGTGTAAAATGCTCTCTACAATGAACTCCAAAACCGAGAGGTGAACTTCGGCTAATCATTGACAATGCTCTCAGGCACCCCATGAAGTTTCACAATCTTACGGCATACATCCTAGCCATTTGCTCTGTAGTAAATCTCACCCTTACCAGCAGAAAGTGGGCAGACTTAGTCGTCATGTCCACAAAAACCTAAACAAAATCAAACTACTCCTAATCTTTGGCAATCCGAGAGTAAAGTCTCAGATCAATTTACCCATGTTAGGATTATTCCCATGAGGTAATTTTCTCTTAACTATCAAAAGAATATACTCTTTAATTCATGAAAATTCCTATCATGCCCCCCAATTGGAATAAGCATATTCTCTTGTACTCTCTTGTACCGTTTTTGATACTATCCTCGTAAAGTCGCAGCAACTCCGATGAACGGTTCTCTAATTCGACTTTTCCTAACCTTATGTCAATACACGTCCCACATCCACATACGGGACATCACAATTTTTTTTTCCAACTCACTTTCAGAATCTGGTAAAATCAGCACTAAAGTAGTTATCGACGTCTCTATAAAATTTCGAAAATGTCCAAAACACTTATGAATTCACACAAATGGAATTCCCTTCTTGGCAAACAAGATAAGGTCCATATCATTCGAGAGAATCCTTGAATGTACCTTCATCTTATTAGCAAGGAGAACTTCTAATTTCCAAGACATTCTTGGACCGTTCATAATCCACACATACCTCTGTTTTACTAGGATCAACTGCCACTCCATTAGCAGAGATGACATGATCCACAAGATCTACTTTACACTCTAATATGGGAAAGTTTAGGTCCCACTCTATGGCTCTACCAGTGTCTTAACTTACAACTTCAGTAAGTCATTACACATAGAAACAATTCATAAATCTTTTCATCACTCCAGATCATGTTCATCGGTGGAGAAAGCAATTCACGTACTAGCATACCTTAGTTCACATACACATACAAAATTAGCAATTCAAAAAGAGTGAAATAATTTCACACAATAGCATACCTCAATTCCCATAGCACTAGCAAAATTTACTAGTCAAATACAGGGTGAATTAACATCAACAAGTTGCAACAATGCTCAATATATGTTACCAACTTAGTATCATCCAAAATGTTCACATGAGATATACACGTGAAATTGATCACCATTTTGCGTATTAACCTAGAGTCATGGAGATCACTAAAACCACATAATTAACAGCACATGCATATGTATTGCATATATTCACATGTGCCTCTTTCAGTCTTCCCACATATGCCACGTATGGGCCAAGGGAAATTCACTCACATTAATCTCTTTGGTTATTTTTCCTCTTAAACTTGTCCTCGAGTTGACGGGTTTATAAATTCTTTCTTTCTCTCTTTTGACACCTTCATGATTTACACTCGAAGAACTCATTTTTCCCTAAAGAGGGTTATCTTGGCGCTTCCTAGAGTCAACACTCTTAAGAATCATTTTCTTAACGAAAGTCCCACACTCACAGACAAATCTGACTAGGGGGCGTTTCTCACTCACACACACACACAAGACATCATCTCTTGTATTTTCAAAATAAAGTACCATCACAGATTATGCAATGGCGTAAGGCATCTTACTTTTTATGTCATATTCTTGGCATATCACTCATCACTTATTTTACTCATCCCACCACTTTATGGTTGTAGAGTATAAACTCATATTGAAAAGACTATTGTCAATTCTCTTAATACATCATTATACCATAAGGCAAACTAAATTTGATTGATCAGTGCACCTAAACACACTTTTTTATTTATACCAACAAGTGCATTCATGGATCTTCCCACATGTATCACACTTAGGCCAAGGGACTTCACTTTTATCAGTACTTTCACTCTTTAGGGCTCCACCCTTCTTGAACCTATTAGCAGATTGCTTCACCAGTAAGCCTTTACCCTTATTATTTTTCCAGGAAGAATTAGAACTAGTAGTTTTCTCGACCTCTACATCACGAGAATTAGATGATTTTGGATATCTCTTGTACACCATCTCAACCCGTTTACACTGGTAATCGGATAAGCAAAGTCTCTGATAGCAGTATTGGACACGCGTTTAGCAATCTTCTAACTGAGTTCCCTATAAAACTTACCAGCCAAGAATTCCGGGGTAGGCAAAGTCCTACCATAATTAGCAAACTTCACTAGTTCATTAAACTTTGCAGCATATTAGTTTATAGATAAAGACCTTTGAACCAACTGATCAAATTCACCCTGCTTAGCTTCCATAGCATCCCTAGGAAATTACTCTTCATGAAACAAACTCTCAAATAATACCCAAGTAATCTCCTGCCCTTGGATAGCAAAACGCCAAGACACATTACACCACTATTCGTGGGCATCTCCTTCTAGCATATACATAAAATACCTAAACTTTTGAGGATCTTGACATCTCATCACTTGAAAGATCTTCTCCATCCCCTGCAACCAGTAATAACCATCTTCAGGTCTTTAGACCCAGAAATGATGGAGGCTTGTGCTTCCTGAAAGAGATCAGTCTTCTCTTTTCTGCATCCGCCTCGTCAAAGTGCTCAACTACCACAATATGCTAACTAGCATCACTAGTGTGATGACTAGCCTCACTCTCCCCCTGTTGAGGAGTAACAGTAGGTGTAGGCGTAGGCGTAGGAGTCACCATAGCTGTGTGGGGAGGAGAATCAGCTCTCCTATTGGCATTCATCTCTGCCCTCATCTCAGTCATGAAGATCTGAAGCAAATCTTGATTCGCTTTCATTAGGTTTTCAATCATATTTCTATTTGTAGCCGTCTCATTCTGCAGAGCAGTCAACACTACAGCTACAGGGTCAGGCTGAGGGGGATTTGCATTTGGTGCCCCACGATTGCCACGAAGCCTTCTCATGATGACTGCACCCATAACACAAAATAATTAGTTGATCAGACCCACATTAAGTGATTACATATGCAATAATCATAAAAAGTCCACAGACAACTACACAACATTAAACACAATCATACAATCACCAGAGTTCCCTAACAAACTGCTCTAATACCATAAAATGTTACACCTTGTATAAATCTGGTTATGTTATCATCAATTATGATATTAAGTACAGTTACAATAACAATAATTTATTTAAAAATGCAGGAAAACTTTTTCTTTTTAATAACGTTCGCACTTTTCAAACGTCCGTATTAAAACATTTTACAAGTATTAATATAAACCGTATTAAAACATTCTTATAGACACCTTATATAACACCTCACATTTATAAACCATGTATTAATATATTAAATGAGAATTAAAGGAATGGATTAGTGAAAATCCTGGAAATTAGGCTAAAATACAAAGAAAGGGTAAAATGGTAAATAGCCAAACACACCCTAGGAAGGTAAAATTGAGTAGAAGGTATCAGATGATAAAAATAACCCTGGAAATGGATTCAGAACGAAAAATTGAGTGGATAGGAAAGTTTCAAAAAATTCAATAAATAGTGTTTTTACCGGGTAAAAATGTCACGATACGATTGCACTGTAAAACGTACTGATTGAGTTTTGAGCTCTAAGTTTTAAATACAAGATATAAATGGTTTCTAGAACTAGGAAATATAATTTCTGATAAAATTTGACGGAAATTAGTAAGTTTGGGTAAGTGTGTCTGCGGCGCGCGCAATAGCTTAAAACAACATTTTCTCCGACCAAGGGTAATTAAAGGACAATGGTTAATGTTAAAAATTAGAGTTTCTAAATAGTTTAGGAAATTATGGACGTTAAGCGGAATAGGCGGGAGATTTAAATTCGTTTGAAATCGCGTGAGGTGGCGGTGGAGTCCACCTCACTTAAGTGGACTTAATCCACATGGCATGACACAAAATTTCAACACCTTCTCTCTCCTCCCTTGCACTCCACCCGCAGCCTTCCTCCATGGATGTGCAAGAATGAGCTTGAAACTTTAATCAACCATAATTCCACCAATACTCAACCAAATCCATCGATTCTTGTCTTGAAATTTGTTGGAAATCGCCTTCCAAACACATTGGTGGTATCCATTAGCCTTGAAGCCCTCTCATTTGTGAGAAAACTGACAAACATAGCCACGAATTTCTTGGAGTTTTTGTAATTTTGGGGTTGATTTCTTAAGCCATTGCTTGTGGGGTGCTAGGAGGAGCCTTGTGACTTAATTGTGGGTAAGTTTCGACACCTCTCATGGATTAATTTGATGATTATTTTCATGAAAACCTAGAGCTTGTTTTGTTGATTAGTGTTCTTAGAGAGCTCAAATGGAAAATGTGTATTAGATGATTATGTCTTAGAATGATGTGTTAGAGCTATAAATGCAATAAAAATTATTGGTGAAAATATGATTTTAACTTAGGAAAATTTTGATGGTGCCATGACTTTATGTTTTGGAATTGTAAGAACCTGCATCGTTAATTAAGGAAGTTAATTAATTAATTATGGAAAATTAGGAAATAATTCCATAATTGACCCTAATAATCATTATGAGGCTCAGATAATTATGGTAAGTGATTAATAATGTTGAAAGTCGCTTTTCGGACAAAAGGGCAGATATCGATTCTGTTACTCGGTATAAATGCGTATCGATGAAGTGTCCTGGAAAATTAGGAAAAGTGCGTATATGTCACTAGAATAATATATAGGACTTGTAAAATAAGTTTCAAGTTGAAATAATGAGAACTGGTGCCAGAACTGATACTGGCTATGGAAAAGCGCGTTCCGGAAAGGTGCCGCAAAAAAAAAAAAAATATAATAAATCTTAAAAAATTGAGTAGGTTCAAAATCCTAAGTTTGGGATTAAAATGCTAAGCGTAGCTATTAATGCTAATACAGTGTGATTAAGTGTAATCCGCCTATATATACTAAGTGGCACAAATTTTTAGGTCATTTGAGGCTGCCTACGTGAAGTTTTCTGAGTGCTCTTCATCAGCCACCTTGCCACCTTCTTCCTCCCCTTCTTGTGAGCCAGAGAGAGCACCTTTGGTCCTTGTTTCTTCACCAAATACCTTGTGTGTGTGAGAGCTTGCATGATGAGTGAGGAAACACTCCATTTCTGAGTTGGTGGGTCTGTGTGAGCGGGTGTTGGGGCTGACCTCTTTGGTTTTGTGGTGTGAGAGCCATTCTTTGGGTGGTTTGAGCTTCAAGAAGCCACCTTTGTGAAGAAAGAACCATTTTGGTGTGCCATTTTCGTTTTCCTTCAAAGTCAGAATCTTTGAAGTGTTTTGGTGAGCTCCAAGAGCAACCTTTTCTGAGTTGAGCTTGGGTAAGCTTCATCACCTTTGATCATGAGTTTAAGGTTTAAAAATGGAACCTTGATGCATGTAACAAGCTAAAGATCAGAACTTAAGGTTGGGTAATGTTAAACACACCTTAAATCGCATGTTTGAGCTTCTGTATGCATGAAATGAACCACCTTTGGGAAGGATATCTGGCGAAATGCAGAACTGCATTCTATCGCGAAATATCCGGATATGATATCCGGATATGGGGATCTGAATATCCGGATATTTATATCCGGATATGATATCCGGATATGGGGATCTGAATATCCGGATATTTATATCCGGATATTTATATCCGGATATTTATATCCGGATATGCCCCCGACGAATATCCGGATATTCTGGGTTTTTGTGAACAGTGAAGGTACTATTCATACAAAATGCTATTTTGGGTTTGTGGACCAATGATTGGCTATTGTGGACTTCTGTAATGATTAATGTAAGTCAGAATCTAAGTGATTAAGGGCTTGTGGCTTTGTGAGAAGTCTAAAGACGTAAAACGTAAAGGAAAGGCGTTGTCTTTCTGTATTATGCTTGTTAAGCATGATTATTAATATATTGTTGGTCCGAAACATATTGTGATTCTGCTGTGTTTGGGCTTTTAGCTAGTGTGGACTCTTGGCAGTGGATAGTTAGCTTGCAAGGTAAGCTTTCGTGTCCTCGGTTTAGACATTGTTGGTTCCACCATGTCCCATGGGGGGATGGTTTATATGCATGATGTTGTTTTCATGTATTGTTTTGATAAATGAGATTGAGCAGTTATATGCGAGTTCCTGTATGATATGCACGTGGTGTTCCACCTATACGGTAAGCATAAGTATGTGGAGACATACAAGATGGTGAGGCTATGGGTGAGGTGCAAGCAGTGTTCCTTGTACTTATTGTGGGGTTGTAGACGTACGTCCTGCATTTCTCTGGCAAGTAGAATAGTTAAAACACACATGGCATGAATATCTGTTGCACTGCATAGTTTTGGAACTTATACTGTTAAATGCTTTTGAACTTATATTGCACGTGTAAGTGAGCTTGGGGTGGAAGATCCTTGAGGACCCTTTGTCTTACTGAGATTTCTTTTTAGAGATCTCACCCCACGTTTGGGGCACATATTTCAGGTTCAGGTAATGCGGGGGTTGAGCCCTTAAGTGGCAAGAGGTCGGAGCTTAGCTGATTTTATGCTGTTATGCTACTTATGTTGGTTGCTGGATATTGACTGTTGCCTTTTATGCTTTTAGCTTCATGATGTTATTGTTGAGACTGTTGTGGGGCTTTGTTGCCTTATTTGGTGAGCATGGAGATTGTCCATGCCACTTTGACTTGACTTTATGCTTAGTTGTTTCTAGTTGTAATTAATAATGTATCAGAACATTGTCCGGACTACGTGTTGTAGATCTGTGACTTAGATACTCACATCTATGTTATGAGGTATTTCAGTTAGCTGTCTTTTGCAAATT
This sequence comes from Gastrolobium bilobum, assembly GCF_033153095.1. Lineage (NCBI taxonomy): Eukaryota > Viridiplantae > Streptophyta > Magnoliopsida > Fabales > Fabaceae > Gastrolobium > Gastrolobium bilobum. Next base: position 48,068 of record NW_026899924.1, read on the forward strand.
ACATACAGGCGATGTTTTATGAAATGAATTAAGTAATTCAACTTGGTTAATGATAATGACGTCATAATTGAAAAGAAAAAGATATTCCGCATTTTTAAATTATGCGTGGCTTAATACGATGATATGATAACAAACCTGATATATAAGGGGTGTTACATTTTATGGAATCAGAGCATTTTCTAGGGAAAAGCCTGTATGTATTGCAATAACCTAGGATGCTTTGTTGTGAGTCGTGTCTGTGTATTCTCTCCATTGGGTTTTGCTATGATGATGCATATGTGACCACATTGCGTGGGCCTGATCAACTCACTCTTTGTGTAACTGTGCAGAGTCATGGTACTACCTCGGAGGAACCGAGACACTAGCAGGGATCAACCTGATCCTATCCTAGCTGCATTGGCTCATATGCAGGCGGCTCGACTAGCCGACTAGGAGGCCATGAGAATGGCAAACCAGGCTAAGCTAGACGCCGTCAGAGAGACGAACATGAAAGCCACTGAGGATGTATTGGAGGCAAACCGCCTGGAGAACATGACTTTGATGAGAGTCATGTTGGAGGAGATGAGGGCTGGTCCTGCTGTTGGTCAGTTCCCTCCGCCGCCACCACCACCACCACCACAACCTTCACCTCCACCTAGCCTTCAGGACGAGAGCCTGAGTCACGTTGAGGGTGTCACTCCTCTTACTGGGGTGATGGAACCCTACTTGAAGCCTGCTAAGAACATGACGTGATTGACCGTCGGCTTAATGTTTTCCGTAAGCATAAGCCACCTACCTTTGATGGATCTTACGATCCTATTGCTGCGGCTAGATGGCTACAGGCGCTAGATAAGATCTTCCGGGTCATGCAGTGTACAGATCCGCAGAAATTGATGTTTGCTACCTATATGCTGGAGGGCGATGCCCATGAGTGGTGGATGAACACCTCGTATGCTTTTGAGATGCAGGGTCATGTTATGACATGGCCATTCTTTGAGGATTGCTTTCTGGGTCGGTACTTCCCTTATGATGCTCAGGAGAGGAAGCATGGGGAATTTGACAGGTTGGTGCAGGGCTCGTTGTCTGTTGACGAGTACCTGACCAAGTTCAATGAGCTGGTTAAGTTCGCTCTCTTTCGGATGGAGAGGCCTACTCCGATCTTCTTGGCTGCTAAGTTCAGCAGGGGACTTAATGAGGATATTGCTAGTTACCTCGCTGGTTCTGCTTCGAGAGACTTCGGGACACTGGTGCAGCAGTGTCGGGACATCGAGAACTTCTGCAACTCGAGTAAGGCCAAGATGGCCAAGATTGCTGAGACGAATGGAAATAGTAGTTCCACTTCCTGGAGGGACAGGAAGTTTGGGAGTAAAGGCAAGGGAAATCAGATGGCGGCTCGGCAAGCTCCAAATCAGTTTAAGAGGACTTCTGCTCAGGGGAGTACAGCGAGACCTCCCGCTCCTAGATGCTCGGGGGGTGGGAAAACTCATTTTGGGTCGTGTTCTTCAGGCCAGTTGATATACTTTCAGTGTGGCCAGGAGGGCCACTGCTCCAGAGATTGTCCGTCGTTGACGCGAGAGCTGCAGCAGTTCGAGTAGTTCCATTTCAGATGGTTCCCCTTCCACCTACAGTGGCACCTGTTGTGCCACCTGCCACGGAGGCGAGTTTACACTTTGGATCGGCAGCAATCGGACCGAGCTCTGAACCTTGTCAGAGGTACTGTTACCATTGGTGGATCGTTTGTTGATGTCTTGTTTGACTCTGTGGCTACGCATTCCTTTATTGCTACCTCGATTGCTGTGGGGCTTGAGTTGCCCATGTCTGTGCTTTCTCCACCGTTGCGAGTGAACACGGCCACCGGAGAAAATTGTGATACCTCCACTGTACATCGAGATGTCGTGTTTCAGTGGGATGGCTGTGATTACTCGATAGATCTTATTGGATTGCTTATGGCTAATTTGGAAATCACTCTGGGCATGGATTGGTTGTCCAGAGATTGTGTGATTGATTGACTGTTGTGTCTAGCGAGTGATGGTGTCTCCATGTGATTCCACAGCCAGTCCCTCGCCTTTTATTTCTGTGTTGCAGGCTAGAAGAGCCTTGTGAGCAGGGACATTGGTGATGTCTTGTTGGGAGGTTTGGTGAGTGGGACACAGGAGGATATTACTGGCTTTCCTGTGGTGAGAGGATTCCTCGAGGCGTTTCCTGAAGAGATTCCTGAGTTTCCGCCACAGCAGGAGATGGAGTTCTCCATAGATTTGTTACCTGGTGTGGGGTCTATTTATTAGCTCCATATGGGATGTCGCCACTTGAGTTGGCGGAGCTGAAGAAGCTCATTGAAGATCTTTCGACGAAAGACTTCTTTCGACCGAGCGTGTCTCCATGGGGTGCACCGGTCATTTTTGTTAAAGGTAAAATGCCTTACGCCATTACTTAATCGTGATGGTGCCTTGTTTGAGAATGTGAATTTCTCTTCAAGGAATTTAAGTGAGTAACACTTGAACTTTGTGGCAAGGCAACACGCGATCTTGTATATGCAATTTTTGTGCATGTACAAGTAGTTTGTGGGTTTAGTGGTCTCCATGACTCTAGGTTCTTATGTTGATTATTAATATGCTTCATAAGTAGTTGGCATGTTAACACCTGGAGTAGTGTAAATCATGAAATAAGTACGATAAATCGTGGTAATGTATCAATGTTATTTCACCTTTAATTGACTCTTGGTTTTACAGATACCATGGAGATTGAGGTATACCGTTGCATTGAGTTTTTGATTTATTATGTTATTGAAATTGAAAATTTTGCAGGTGTACGCGAACGAAGGTACGTTATTATGTGACTGGAAATATGTTAAATAACATGTATTGGTTGAAATGAACATGATTATGATTTCGTATTGTGAAATGAATATGAATTTATGTTGAGGATGTTGATTATAAATTGTAAGTCTTGTTGAGGCTAGAGTCATGGAATAGGACCAAACTCACTCAAGTTTGGTGTGGTTTTGAGTATGTGGGGTTAGGTCACCTCTATTGAGAGAGTGACTGGTGATCCTAGTGTGTTGAGCGACGATTTTGATGTCTTCGTGAAGTTTCGAGTCTTGACGGTGACTTCCTTGTTTGAGGGTGCACTTCTCGAGACGGAGACTGTGAGAGTCAAGAATAAGCTTTTGGAGAAGATCTAATAGGCGCAAGTGCAAAGAGAGTGTCTGGACTTGGTGAAGGACCAGGACAGTGTGTCTTGGTTTGTAGAGGGACAATATTATTTCGAGTCCAAATGTTCATTTGCCAGAAGGTGAAGATAGAACACCAGAAGCCGTCTGGTAAACTTCAACCTCTTGAGATTCCAGAATGGAAATGGGATAGCATTTCCATGGACTTCGTGGTGGGATTGCCGAAGACTCAGGCTGGTTACGACTCTATCTGGGTTATTGTGGTCAGATTGACCAAGTCTGCCCACTTTCTTCCTGTGAAGGTGAGCTTCACTACTGAGCAGTTGGCCAGACTATATGTTCGCGAGATTGTGAGACTTCACGGGATGCCCGAGAGTATCATCAGTGATAGGGACCCGAAGTTCACATATTGGTTCTGGGAGGCACTGCAGGAGGCTTTTGGTACGCAGTTGAGACTGAGTACAACATATCACCCTCAGACTGACGGACAGACTGAGCGGACCAGCCAGACATTGGAAGACATGTTGAGGGCTTGCTCTTTGGAGCAGGGTTCAGCATGGGATAGGTACCTGCCATTGGTTGAATTTTCGTACAACAACAGTTTCTATGCTAGCCTGGGCATGGCACCCTACGAGGCATTGTATGGTAGGAGGTGTCGGACTCCTACCTGCTGGTCTGAGGTTGGAGATAAGGAGTTGTTTGGTTTGGACTTTGTCCAAGATACCACCCTTCAAATCCAAATGATCAGGGAAAAGTTGAAGCAGACGCAGAATCGCCAGAAGAGTTACTACGATGTGAGGTGCTTGGTCGAACCGAAAGTTGCTCGGGAATATCTTTTCAGAGAGCAAGAGTGCAGAGTAATAATCAGGATTGCCAACAGGAGCAATCTACTCTGACTAAGAGCAACCCTCTTCAACTATACGCAAGCGTACGTGTCAAGCAATATAGGGTATTGTAGCCCCAGATTTATCGTCCTCAGGGAGCAGTTCTGAAGTAAGAAGCGCTAAAGGAAACTTAATTTGTAAAATGGAGCAATAAAAGAAATTACTATTCTCAGCTAAGCTTCACAAAGAGCAATCTCTGGGCAGCTAGTTAAACAATGTTAACCATTCTGAACCAGATGAGAGCAGTGAATGACTTAGCACGGTCATCGAATGAGAAGGCTTCAATTTAAGTAACTTCAAGAGCAGTCAACGAAATGAAAGTAAGAGCATCAGCTGGTAAAACACAGTTCAGTTATCGTGAGGAAAAGGGTTGTGATAGAAGTTTGAGTTAGGATTAATTTCAGAAAAAGTCAAGTAGGTGTTACGGGTTCCATGTTTTCATCCCTTTGGTTAACCCTGCTTGGTAGCATAGTTTACAAGTGGATTTTGCTTCTTCCCTTGTTTTTCTATAGGTAAGCAGAGGGTAAGGCCTTACTCTCCACGTTACTCCATAGTACTTGGAGTTATATGCAAGGAAACCATGCTGCCTTCTCAAAAGAGCATGGATTCACATGGCAGTGCTCCCCATTCCAGGTGTTTCTCCCTCCTTTCTTCAGGCTAAACTACCCCAGGATCTTGATAATGCTCCACACGCCTTTGTCAGTGTTTCATCAACCGAGTGGTCCCGGGATGAGGTTGCCAGCCCAAAGGGTTTCACAAAATCAATAAATTAAACCAAAGAGCAACTCAAAATTCATTTATAAAATATGTGTTCCTTAAAAAGTTATCCTAAGACAAAAGGGATTACTTCTATGGAACCCTCACCTACTTAGAGGAAGTTAGCTCCTAGTGAGCATTTTTACAAAAAGAAAAACAAAGAAAAATAACGAGTCCTAGGATGGGCGCTGATCCCCCTTTCATGAGGATTGCTTGTTCCTTTTATAGGGTTCTTCATTTAATCTCCATTGTTCCTTTCATCAAGGGTTGTGCTTTGTTTAAATCCTCTCCAATGGTAGCTTTGCTTTTTGCCAGCTTGGCCTTAAATGGAGATGGTCCCCCTTGCTTTTGGCTCCCTTTGTGAGTAGGAGTATAGGATTCAGGGAGGCACCTCCACTCCTTCTGCTGCAGCTGACGTGGCTGCTTTTGATTGCTCAGCTCCTTTGCTTTCGTACTGTAGCAGAGGTAGCACCTCCACCTTCTCTGTTGTGGCTGACGTGGCGGCTTCCCATTGCTTCCTTTGACTGCTGTTGTACTACAGCAGGTTTTTCTTTTCCTTTCTGCGCAACACTCCTTCTTCTCTCTTTATTTTGTGGTTCCTTCTGATGGGCCTTAGGTGTCCTGAACAAAGCAAACTAACCCAATAGTCATATGTGAAAAAGATAATGTTAAATTTGCTTCAGGTCTACCTTAATTCCCACTTTCGGTATTGCTCTGGTCCACTATTCAAAACAGTTGCTCTATATGGAAAGAAGAAGGTTGAAGGGAGTGATTTATAACCAAACATGGGTTTTGTGGAACAATTTACACTTAATGGGCCTCAACTTTTGAGGACCATCATGAGGCATCGTCCACTGGAGTTCAGTGAGGGTGAGCACGTGTTTGTGAGACTATCACCTGTCACCGGTGTTGGTCGTGCACTTGGAGTGAGGAAGCTGAGACCGCGATTCATTGGGCTATACCAGATACTTGGTAGAGTAGGACCTGTTGCCTACCGGCTTGCCTTACCTTCGAACTTGGCCAACATCCACGACGTGTTTCACGTGTCTCAGCTTCGAAAATATGTAGCGGATCCTTCGCACGTGGTGCAACCGGATGATGTGGAGGTTCAGAAGAACCTAAAGACTCCCGTCGGACTACTCAAGATTCTCGATCGAGGCGAGAAGCAGCTGAGGAGCAAGATCATTCTGATGGTCAAGGTGCAGTGGACTGGGAGAACTCCTGAGGAGTGCACTTGGGAGCGAGAGGACGAGCTCCCGACTTCCGAGACAGGTATGTTTCTGATTTTGAGGACAAAATCCTTATAAAAGTGGGGTGAATGTAAGAACCCGCACCGTTATTTAAGGAAGTTAATTAATTAATTATGGGAAATTAGGAAATAATTCCATAATTGACCCTAATATTTATTATGAGGCTTAGATAATTATGGTAAGTGATTAATAATGCTGAAAGTCGCTTTTCGGACGAAAAACGTAGATACCGGTTCTGCTACTCGGTATAAATGCGTACCGATGAAGTATCCCGAAAAATTATGAAAAGTGCGTATATGTGACTAGAATAATATATAGGACTTGTAAAACAAGTTTCAAGTTAAAATAATGAGAACTGGAGCAGAACTGATACTGGCTATGGAAAAGCGCGTATCGGAAAGGTGCTGTGAAAAATTAAATAAAAATATGATAAATCTTAGAAAATTGAGTAGGTTCAGAATCCTAAGTTTGGGATTAAAATGCTAAGCGTAAATATTAATGCTAATACAGTGTGATTAAGTGTAATCTGCTTATATATATACTAAGTGGCACAAATTTTTAGGTCATTTGAGGCTGCCTACGTGAAGTTTTCTGAGTGCTCTTCATCAGCCAGCTTGCCACCTTTTTCCTCCTCTTATTGTGAGCCAAAGAGAGCACCTTTGGTCCTTGTTTCTTCACCAAATACCTTGTGTGTGAGAGAGCTTGCATGATGAGTGAGGAAACACTCCATTTCTGAGTTGGTGGGTCTGTGTGAGCGGGTGTTGGGGCTGACCTCTTTGGTTTTGTGGTGTGAGAGCCATTCTTTGGGTGGTTTGAGCTTCAAGAAGCCACCTTTGTGAAGAAAGAACCATTTTGGTGTGCCATTTTCGTTTTCCTTTAAAGTCAGAATCTTTGAAGTGTTTTCGTGAGCTCCAAGAGCAACCTTTTCTGAGTTTTGAGCTTGGGTAAGCTTCATCACCTTTGATCATGAGTTTAAGGGTTAAAAGTGGAACCTTGATGAAGGTAACAAGCTAAAGATCATAACTTAAGGTTGGGTAATGTTAAACACACCTTAAATCGCATGTTTGAGCTTCTGTATGCATGAAATGAACCACCTTTGGGAAGGATATCTCGCGAAATGCAGAACTGCATTCTGTCGCGAAATATCTGGATATGAATATCCGGATATTGAAATCCGGATATGGGGATCTGAATATCTGAATATTGATATCCGAATATTGGCAGAGAGATATACAGATATTTATATCCGGATATGCCCCCGACGAATATCCGGATATTCTGGGTTTTCGTGAACACTGAAGGTACTATTCATACAGAATGTTATTTTAGGTTTGTGGACCCATGATTGGCTACTGTGGACTTCTGTAATGATTAATGTAAGTCAGAATCTAAGTGATTAAGGGCTTGTGGCTTTGTGAGAAGCCTAAAGACGTAAAACGTAAAGGAAAGGCGTTGTCTTTGTGTCTTATGCTTGTTAAGCATGATTATTGATATATTGTTGGTCCGAAACAGATTGTGATTCTGCTGTGTTTGGGCTTTGAGCTAGTGTGGACTCTTGGCAGTGGATAGTTAGCTTGGAAGGTAAGCTTTCGTGTCCTCGGTTTAGCCATTGTTGGTTCTACCATGTCCCATGGGGGATGGTTTATATGCATGATGTTGTTTTAATGTATTTTTTTTGATAAATGAGATTGAACGGTTATATGCGAGTGCGTGTATGATATGCATGTGGTGTTCCACCTATACGGTAAGCCTGAGTATGTGGAGACATACAAGATGGTGAGGCTGTGGGTGAGGTGCAAGTGGTGTTCCTTGTACTTATTGTGGGGTTGTAGACGTACGTCCTGCATTTCTCTAGCCAGTAGAATAGTTAAAACACACATGGCATGAATATCTGTTGCACTGCATAGTTTTGGAACTTATACTGTTAAATGCTTTTGAACTTATATTGCACGTGTAAGTGAGCTTGGGGTGGAAGATCCTTGAAGACCCCTTATCTTATTGAGATTTCTTTTTAGAGATCTCACTTCACGTTTGGGGCACATATTTCAGGTTCAGATAATGCGGGGGTTGAGCCTTCAAGCGGCAGGAGGCCAGAGCATAGCTGATTTTATGTTGTTATGCTACTTATGTTGGATGCTGGATATTAACTGTTGCTTTTTATGCTTTTAGCTTCATGATGTTATTGTTGAGACTGTTGTGGGGCTTTGTTGCCTAATTTGGTGAGCATGGGGATTGTCCATGCCACTTTGACTTGACTTTATGCTTAGTTGTTTCTAGTTATAATTAATAATGTATCAGGATATTGTCTGGACTACGTGTTGTAGATCCGTGATTTAGATACTCATATCTATGTTATGAGGTATTTCAGTTAGCCGTCTTTTGCAAATTACATACAGGCGATGTTTTATGAAATGAATTAAGTAATTCAACTTGGTTAATGATAATGAAGTCATTTTTAAATTAAGCGTGGCTTAATACGATGATATGATAACAAACCGGATATATACGGGGTGTTACAGGAATTGTGATAGGATGTATTACATTGCTCAATTGAATTGAATGGTCATTGGTGTGGGGCATTTGTTGATTTCGGCCAAGAAGGAAAAATAAGGGAAATGGTGTTGTTGAATTAATTGGATGATGTGTTGTGTATTGTATGGTAATTAGATGGGTTGTATGGTGGTTGGAAGGTTGGAAAACCAATGGAAAAATAATTCATAGTGTTGAATGGTGTAATGGAACCTAGAGCAAAATATTAGGCAAAACGATGTTGAAATGATGTAAGATGAAAAGTGGCACTTGATATGACCTTTTCGTAACCTAAGGATGCCTAAGAAAATGAGAAAGAAAATTTAGAAAAATAAATTGTAAAATAAAACTATGTAGGCCGAACCCACCTTGTGTGGGGGAGAAATTTTGACGTTTTCGTATTTTGATAGATTTGTCGTGTATTGATGATTCGTACATGGTTGTGAAAGAAAGAGCCTTGAAGGCCGTAGGCATGTGAGGATGAAAACAAAAAAATTTCAGCGCGGAAACACACATACCAATCAAGATACATACTCTAGGACAAAGAGATACCTTTTTCGTAACTCAAAACTCGAAGGTGATCAGTGTTAGGTTTGAAGGTTCAAACCCTCTAATGTTGATCCACACCACCCTTTGTCAAGACGCAAGAACTCTTATTAAAAAGCCACCAATTTGAACACCACAGCTTATCACCCTAGGCTTGTGTTCTTTCAGGACATGCCCAAAGGTATACCTATAAATCTCCATGTTTCAGGCAGACGAGGTATACAATCAAAACATGCATCTAGAACATAGTCTAGGTGAAAACTTCTTGTCTAAGAAAAGACATACCCAAATAATAAGAAGCTGCTCTAATGATACTATTTGTGAGATTTCTTTATAGAGCCTCTTTATGGGTCTGTTCAGTGCGTGCTATGCCCTTATAAGTCCACTCACGACTTTAGCTAAGACATCTCCATATCTGTAGCTCATGAGGTCTTTACCTTGTATCTGAATACAAGTAGATAAGCCGTGCTATTTTTACCCGAGATTACTGATCCCCATTCTCAGTGTCTCTAGACTAGGAACATAAAATTAGGAATAAACACCCGGTATCCTTGAATCCTCATGATCGTGATCTCATCACAGATACTCAAGAGATACCTATTCTATTCCAAGGGTTTTATCCAGTTACTCATATAATATATAAACAATGATATTGAGACAAAATATGAAATAGGATAAAGAGTGCTTATGATTTATTTACGACAATATAAAAGGTACACAAATGTCCTAATCTAATCAAAAGATTGTCTCTAGGACATCCATATACTAACAAGCTCCCACTTGGCCTAGAGCCAATCAGACCTAAGACGTATACCCAAAGCCTCATAATGACTATCATGTTTTCTCTGAGAAACAGCCTTCGTTAGAGAATCGGCCAGGTTATCATCAGTGGGAACATAATCCATCTTTACATCCATCAAATCAATGATTTCTCTAATCAGGGGATATCTGCGGAGCACGTTCTTAGATCTTTGATGAGACCTAGGTTCCTTTGACTGCCCAATGGCTCCAGTGTTGTCACAAAGCAACTGTATGGGCTCATCCACACTTGGAACCACCCTTAGTTCAAATATGAACTTCTTGATCCACACGGCCTCCTTAGCCGCTTCTGAAGCAGCTATGTATTCAGCTTCTGTCGTTGAATCTGTTGTAGTCTCCTACTTGGAACTCTTCCAAGACACTGCCCCACCATTTAAGGTGAATACGAACCCTGACTGTGACTTGCAGTCATCTTTGTCACTCTGAAAGCTGGCATCAGTGAATCCTTTCACTGAAAGCTCATCCACCCCACCATAGACCAGTAATAAATCCTTAGTTCTTCTTAAGTACTTAAGGATGGTCTTGACTGCTGTCCAGTGACCCTCACCAGGGTCAGACTGGTATCTGCTCGTAATGCTCAAAGCATATGAGACATCTGGTCTCGTACATATCAAGGCATACATGATTGATCCAATAGCCGAAGCGTATGGAATTCCACTCATGCGATCCTTCTCAGGCTGTGACTTAGGACACATAGCCTTGGAAAGATGTACCCCATTACTGACAGGAAGAAAACCCATTTTCAAACCTTCCATGCTAAACCTCTTTAGCATCTTGTCAACATACGTGGATTGAGATAAACCCAGCAGCCTGTTGGATCTATCTTTATAGATTTTTATACCAAGTATAAAGGCCGCTTCTCCCAAATCCTTCATGGTGAAGCTTTCTGAAAGCCAATCTTTTGTTGTTTGTAATATGGGGATGTCATTTCTTATTAGTAATATGTCATCTACATAAAGTACCAAGAAAACGACATTACTCCCACTAACCTTCTTGTAAACACAAGGTTCATCCTCGTTCTTGATGAAACCGTTACTTCTAACGACTTCATCAAAACGAATATTCCAACTCCGTGATGCCTGCTTTAGCCCATATATCGACCTTTGCAGTTTGCATACCATATACTGTTGGCCTTTGGCTTCAAAACCTTCAGATTGTGTCATGTACACTTCCTCCTTCAAGAATCCATTCAAGAAGGCGGTCTTGACATCCATTTGTCAAATTTCATAGTCACGATATGCTGCTATGGCAAGCATGATCCTAATAGATTTGATCATGGCAACTGGTGAGAAAGTCTCATCATAGTCAACTCATTGTCTTTGAAGATATCCTTTCGCAACTAACCTAGCTTTGTAGGTTTGAACGTTGCCATTTGCATCAGTCTTTCTTTTAAAGACCCATTTATTACCAATAGGAACTATTCCTTGCGGTTTTGGAACTACGGTCCATACCTTGTTTTGATGCATCGAATCTATTTCAGATTCCATGGCTTTAAGCCATTTAGAGGAGTCAACATCCTTGACTGCCTCCTCATAGTTACTAGGTTCATCATTCTCGACGGTTTGTTGATTCTTAATCATAAATCCATACCTCTCAGGTGGATGGATGACCCTACTAGACCTACGAAGTTGTGTGTTCACTTCTCCATTGGAGAACGTCACCTGCGGAGCAGACTCGGATTCCTCAATCTGTTCATGTGGTCCTTGAACTTCTTCAAGATCAATTTTCTCTCACTGGCTCCTTGAGAGATCAAATCTTTCTCAAGAAACTTAGCATTCTTGGACACAAAAACTTTGTGTTCTTCCAAGGACTAAAAGTAGTATCCCTTAGTACCTTTGGGATACCCCACAAATAGACATTTAGTACTCTTAGCACTAAGTTTGTCTGATGCCAACGTTTTGACATATGCTGGCGATCCCCATACCCTGAGGTAACTAAGGTTGGGTCTCTTACCATTCCATATCTCATATGGTGTGGACTGAACAGATTTAGACGGTACCCTATTTAGAAGGTATGCCTCAGTGTCTAAGGCATGTCCCCAAAACAATTTTGGAAGTTGAGTCTCACTCATCATAGACCTGACCATGTCTAACAAGGTCCTGTTTCTCCTTTCGGAGACACCATTTTGGTGTGGTGTGTAAGGTGCAGTAAGATGCGAGAGAATTCCATTTTCTCTCAGATAATCCTGAAACTCATGGCTCAGATATTCGCCACCACGATCTGATCGCAATGTCTTAATCATCTTGCCACGTTGTTTCTCTACTTCATTCCTATACTCTTTGAGTTTTTCAAAGGCTTCGAATTTATATCTTATCAGGTACACATACCCAAATCTTGATTTATCATCAGTAAAGGTAATGAAATAGGAGTATCCTCCTCTAGCCTCTATAGACATTGGACCACAAACATCAGAGTGAATGAGTTCTAATAACTCACTAGCCCTATGACTTTCAAGCCTTTTGGGCTTGTGACAAGTCATTTTACAAGCTAGAAAAGATTCACATAGTCCATAGGATACAAAAACCATGGAATCTAGGTATCCATTTGCATGCATCCTAGACAATCTTTTTCGTTTATGTGCCCTAGTCTACATTATCAAAGATAAGATTATTATATGTCATAGGTCGTTTCACATTTACATTGAGCACTTCAGTTCTCATTTCCAAAACATATAAGCCATTTATTAAAGAAGCAGTACCAAAAACAATATCATTCAAAATGATAGAAAATATATCATCCCTAATAGTGAAAGCAAAACCATCTTGTTCTAAACAAGAAATCGAAATAATGTTTCTAGAAATGCTAGGAACATAAAGACAATTATTCAAATGCAATAAAAGGCCCGTAGGCAAAATGAGGTCAGTATCTCCAATAGCATGAGCAGCAACTCTTGCTCCATTACCAACGCGGAGGTCCACCTCGTTCTTCTCCAATCTTCTTGGGCTCCTAAGTACCTGCAACGAAATGTAAATATGAGAACCACATCCGGTATCCAATACCCATGAAGTTGGATTAGCATAAGAATAATTTATCTCAATCATGTAAATACATGAGGTAGAAGCATCACCATGCTTCTTGTCCTTCACACTCTTCAGGTAGTCTACACAATTCCTCTTCCAATGGCCTTTCTTGCCACAATGGAAGCACTCAGCATCGCTTTTGTCCTTGGGTGCATTCTTACCCTTCTTTTTTCCTTTCTTCTTCTTGGGCTTTCATTTGGGCTTAAGAGAGTTGCCTTTTGTAGGCTCCTTGCCCTTACCCTTAGCCTTAGAAGGCCCACCAATCAGAAGAGCGTGAGCTTATCTTTCTTGATAGACATTTCAGCAGTTGTTAACATACATAACAACTCAGGCAGCTCACAAGCATCCCATGCATGTTGTAATTCATAATGAATTGACTGAAGGAATGTGGAAGTGAGGTGAGGACTAAGTCATTACTTAGCTCAACATCCATCACGAAGCCTAGATTTCCTAGCCTCTCAATGAGCCCGATCATCTTAAGAACATGACTGCTCACAGACATGCTCTCAGACATCCTGCATGAGAACAATTCTCTAAAGGCCTCATATCTCTCATGCCTGCCTTTAATATCATACAACTCCTTGAGATGCAAGATAATAGAGGGAGCATCCATATACTCATGCTGCTTTTGCAATTCAGGCGACTCAGATGCCAACATAATGCAAACTGCCATCACATTGTCATCCATGTGCTGTTTATGAGCTTCGAAATCGAAATCTTCATAACCAGCTTCCCCTTCCTTAGGAGCTACGGGTAAATCAGCATCTAGAACATAAGCTATCTTTTCGGCCCTAAGAACAATTCTTAGGTTTCGATACCAGTCCATAAAGTTTGAACCGGTCAGTTTGTTCGTATCGAGTATAGAGCGCAGTGACATGGATTAGTCATACTAAAAACTGAAAAAGATGTAAAGATAAATTAATTAATATTGTCATGTAATAAGAACAGATTATTAAAGACTTTTAAATAATATGCCCCTCCCACTATTTTATCCAAGTCAATGATCCTTAAATTTGACTTAGGGTTATTCTACTTTTAGATTTTACCTTAGTGGGATTTTAAGAGTGCGATTATTTATTTTAACCCTCGTCTGAGATCGCAAGATTAAATTAAATAATGGGTTGATCCTTATCAACAGTATCTCATACCTCTCTTAACATTAGGTTGACAACTCCTTGTCACTTAGTGTGCATCTCATGCAACCAACCTAGCACTATTACCCTAAGCACATGAGCCCGACTGGGCTTGCAACTCATGCACTCAGTTAAGCACTAACCATCACCCTAAGTGTCTAACACTTCTAATACTTCCATCACTCAACGAAACAGTGGGTCCCAACTAAGTTGTGGAGCACCACTATTTAGAGGAGGTTTGAGTAATATTGGTGGTGGGAGGTAATCATGCACTTAATAATTGATTCCTTTAAGGGTTCCTTTTATTTAGGGTTTACTAAGTCTCGTCAAACGCATATGTATTATTATCATGCTAGTCGTAACCTATGTCAAACATCTATCGGATTACACTAGTCGCAATTGAACGTGCAAAATAATACATACAAACGTGATTTGTCCAATTCATGCATACTAGTCGTTTTAAAACTTAAAAGAATACATCCACGATACACTATCTTATGCATACTAGTCGTTTTAAAACATACAAGCATATAAATAAAACATTTTTTATTTGAGACGGTCATAGTGCTCGTGCATTCTTCCATCTTCCTCCTTAGGCCACAGCTCTTTCTCGTCTAAACGCCACTAGCCTAATTCTCTAATTACAAAATAATTAAAGAAACGCCAAAACATCTTGGAGGGACAAATGAAAATACAAAAATTGAAAATTCAAATTTACACCTCAAATTTAAATAGAGCAAAATTACACCTCTAAAATCAGGCACCATGACCATCCCCTTCCAATTTTCACCTGAAAAGTTAAACAACTTGCAAGAACACAATTTTTATATTAAATATATTCTCACTTATATCTTGATAATTTAACAATTAAAATATCAAAACAAGAATCAAAATTCAAAATCTCCTAATTTTCTCCAAATGGCCGAATCATGCATCTCTATACATAATTCAAATCTGTGTTAATTCTTTCTCAAAGAACACAAAAATTAAACCATACATATAACCATAATCTTAATATGGCCAAACCATACATGCTCATGTATTAGAAATTTTACACAAATTTTTTATGCTGTGCGCATGAACAATTCATACAAAAATAAAGAACCCTTCTTTTATACATATGGTCGAGTTATGCCATAAGATCATGGAGAAAACAATGCATTTGAATATTCACTTCATGGCCGAATCATATTCCTTCCCAAAAAAAAAAAAGTTTCTTTTAAAAACTTTCACAAAGAATCATAAAGAAACAAAACCATGAGTACACGTAGATATATGAACACCATAATCATATTAATCAAGTTCATGAAAGAACAATCTTTAACATTTTAAAGCATTGTAATTTATATCCACATGCAAAGAATCAATCTTTAACATCTTTAAAGATTTTTTGACCGTGAAGAATAAATTTTTACAAACAAAGTACCATCACCCGTCTATGGTAAAGCAACCGGGCTTTGATACCACTTGAAAGAAAGGGACTTGAAGGCCGTAGGCATGTGAGGTTGAAAACAAAAATTTTCAAAGCGAAAACACACATACCAATCAAGATACATACTCTAGGACAGAGAGATACCTTGTTCGTAACTCAAAACTCGAAGGTGATCAGTGTTAGGCTTGAAGGTTCAAACCCTCTAATGTTGATCCACACAACCCTTTGTCAAGACGCAAGAACTATTCTTGAAAAGCCACCAACTCGAACACCAGAAAGGAGCATGTTAGGTGTCCCTTGTGAAGAGGTAGGAGGCTCGGTTTCAATATGTTTAGATGAGAGAATTTTAAGCAATAAAACTCACAAAAAGTGTCGCACAAATTGTAGATGAGAATGGCCTTTTATTTTCCAAAAACCTAAGGATAATATCACAAAAAGGAAACACTTAAGCAGATGAAAGAGAAATAAATTTGAATCAGATTTTTCACCAAAAATCTGATCATGGAGCGCCCCTTTTGTGGAGGAAAGAGTGGAGTTGTTACAAATCAAATATAGTCAACAAACTCCTATACTATCCTCTTAAAACTAAGTCTGCACCTAGCCAATATTCTGACCTAATACCCATTATATGATCAGCCATATTGTGCGCCCCGATCAGCCCAAAATCATTCCAAAAATATTGATTAGTTGCAATTCAAATTGAATCAACTAAATCAAATATTTCCACAACTAACCAAATCTGAATGGAGCTTAATTTGTTGATTAAATGACCATCATTAAGCCACCAAATCAGCGCCCCAATCATCTTTGATGATGTCCAAAGATCTCCTCTTGATACTTGGGATTTGATCTTGACAAGATACTATCAAGATCTTATCCTTTCATTTTGTTATCAAACTTCCTTTCATAGCCAATTCAAATTTGAACATTCTAATTTAAATATTCAAATATTTAAATTCAAAATTCAAATTCATAATTTAAATTTTAAATTTAAACATTAGATAATTAATTTAATTAATTTAATTAATTAATAATGTCTTGGACCATCCAAGCTCATTACAACAATCCATGCGCCATTTTCCCTCTAAGGTGAGCATCCAAACTTCTTCTTAGGCTAACAACCATTATTAGGCCCAAAACCTTTAATGTTATAATGTCAAGACAATAAGGTGTTAGTGTGTGACCCATTAGGCCCAACTTAGCCACTGACATAAATGGGCTTGGGCTCAATAAGACCACAACCCATTTAATGACAACACAGAGCACTAGCAATGCTTTGTTGCACCAGAGCTAGTTAGGTTAATGACATGATCATCCTATTAAATGTATTTGGTTATCGTATGTATTTCCTTTCGTCTCGGTTACCTTCCCATTAAACCTAGGGTGAGGAGATGTATCAACCCTTGCGGTTTAGGGTAAGCTTTAATTCGAAATAGGGAATTTCAATTTACTGACTCTAAAGGCATATCATCTCATGATCTCTTTTACTATGCATAGATTCCCGAGTCCCGTAAATGTCATCCTGATTTCTCTGGTTTACAGATAACCTAATCCCTCACAGAGATTTGACGAATTCCTTCAGCTTATCACCCTAGGCTCGTGTTCTTTCAGGACATGCCCAAAGGTATACCTATGAATCTCCATGTTTCAGGCAGACGAGGTATACAATCAAAACATGCATCTAGAACATAGTCTAGGTGAAAAACTTCTGGTCTAAGGAAAAACATACCCAAATAATAAGAGGCTGCTCTAATGATACTATTTGTAAGATTTCCTCATAGAGCCTCTTTGTGGGTTTGTTCAGTGCGGGTTATACCCTTATAGGTCCACTCACGACTTTAGCTAAGACATCTCCATATCTGTAGCTCATGAGGTCTTTACCTTGTATCTGAATACAAGTAGATAAGCCATGCTAGTCTTACCTGAGATTACTGATCCCCATTTTCAGTGTCTCTAGACTAGGAACATAAAATTTGGAATAAACATCTGGTATCCTTGAATCCTCATGATCGTGATCTCATCACAGATACTTAAGAGATACCTATTCTATTCTAAGGGGTTTATCCAGTTACTCATATATAAACAATGATATTGAGAAAAAATATGAAACAGGATAGAGAGTGCTTATGATTTATTTGTGACAATTTAAAAGGTACACAAATGTCCTAATCTAATCAAAAGATTGTCTCTAAGACATCCATATACTAACAAGCTCCCACTTGGCCTAGAGCCAATCAGACCTAAGACGTATACCCAAAGCCTCATAATGACTAGCATGTTTTCTCTGAGAAATAGCCTTCGTCCGAGAATCGGCCAGGTTATCATCAGTGGGAACATAATCCATCTTTACATCCATCCTATCAATGATTTCTCTAATCAGGTGATATCTGCGGAGCACGTGCTTAGATCTTTGATGAGACCTAGGTTCCTTTAACTGCGCAATGGCTCTAGTGTTGTCGCAAAGCAACTGTATGGGCTCATCCACGCTTAAAACCACCCTTAGTTCAGATATGAACTTCTTGATCCACACGGCCTCCTTAGCCGCTTCTGAAGCAGCTATGTATTCAGCTTCTGTCGGTGAATCTGCTGTAGTCCTGCTTGGAACTCTTCCAAGACACTGCCCCACCATTTAAGGTGAATACGAACCCTGACTGTGACTTGCAGTGATCTTTGTAACTCTGAAAGCTGGCATCAGTAATCCTTTCAATGAAAGCTCATCCACCCCACCATAGACCAGAAATACATCCTTAGTTCTTCTTAAGTACTTAAGGATGGTCTTGACTGTTGTCCAATGACCCTCACCAGGGTCAGACTGGTATCTGCTCGTAATGCTCAAAGCATATGAGACATCTGGTCTCGTACATATCATGGCATACATAATGGATCCAATAGCCGAAGCGTATAGAATTCGACTCATGTGATCCTTCTCAGGCTGTGTCTTAGGACACATAGCCTTGGAAAGATGTACCCCATGACTGACGAGAAGAAAACCCCTTTTCGACCCTTCCATGCTAAACCTCTTTAGCATCTTGTCAACATACGTGGATTGAGATAAACCCCGCATCCTCTTGGATCTATCTCTATAGATCTTTATACCAAGTATAAAGGCCGCTTCTCCCAAATCCTTCATGGTGAAGCTTTCTGACAGCCAGTCTTTTGTTGTTTGTAATGTGGGGATGTCATTTCCTATTAGTAATATGTCATATACATAAAGAACCAGGAAAACGACATTACTCCCACTAACCTTCTTGTAAACACAAGGTTCATCCTCGTTCTTGATGAAACCGTTACTCCTAACGACTTCATCAAAACGAATATTCCAACTCCGTGATGCCTGTTTTAGCCCATATATCGACCTTTGCAGTTTGCATACCATATGCTCTTGGCCTTTGGTTTCAAAACCTTTAGGTTGTGTCATGTACACTTCCTCCTTCAAGAATCCATTCAAGAAGGCCGTCTTGATATCCATTTGCCAAATCTCATAGTCGTGATATGCTGCTATGGCAAGCATGATCCTAATAGATTTGATCATGGCAACTGGTGAGAAAGTTTCATCATAGGCAACTCCTTGTCTTTGACGATATCCTTTCGCAACCAACCTAGCTTTGTAGGTTTGAACGTTGCCATTTGCATCAATCTTTCTCTTAAAGACCCATTTATTACCGATAGGAACTATTCCTTGCGGTTTTGGAACCAAGGTCCATACCTTGTTTTGATACATCGAATCTATTTCAGATTCCACGGCTTCAAGCCATTTAGAGGATTCAACATCCTTGACTGCCTCCTCATAGTTACTAGGTTCATCATCCTCGACGGTTTGTTGATTCTCACTCACAAACCCATACCTCTCAGGTGGATGGATGACCCTACTAGACCTACGGAGTTGTGTGTTCACTTCTCCATTGGAGAATGTCACCTGCAGAGCAGACTCGGGTTCCTCAATCTATTCATGTGGTCCTTGAACTTCTTCAAGATCAATTTTGCTCCCACTGGCTCCTTGAGAGATCAATTTTCCACTGCATTTCTTTTTCCTATTTTTTTCTTTCTATCTGATCATGACTTTTAACTATAAGAAGTCTACCTCTATTTTTATCTATTTAGTACCAACATGGGATCATAGTTTTTAAGGAGTTTACCTCCATATTGCTATCTATTTCATTCCAGCATCTATATTTTGGTAACAAAAAAAAAAAAAATTAAAGCAAGCTGAAATTGCTGACATACTAACCTGATGTGTTGAATCTACCACCCCACTTTGAGCTATCTCCCCTAGTATAACATTAGCAATTCCCACACCAACTTCCTTCGGAGGCATCAGACCTTTTTTCACATCATCCAAGGCTAGAAGTATCTTCATCAGAAACAGCAGTAACTGCAGAGATGAAGATACCAGAAGTAGTCTCCGCAAAATTCCAAATCTAGGAGAGCTGCGCCAACAAATAACCAATTAAACAAAAAGGAATTTTATTTTCATGCAATAATATGATTTTTCTTATTTCTACCAAATATATATCCAAAATCCCAATTAAACATTCTGAAATCATACTTTCCAGCCTGTGGACCTGATCTGTGATCATAAGAAATGTGCACATGCGCAGCTTTAATCATGCTATTTTCAAACTTAACAGGCTAGGACCGAAAATGTAATTCCCCTAATCCTCTTAACAAATCCATCGTCCATCCAATTAACTGCCTGCTAGGAAGAACAAACTAATAAGATAACAAAACAAACTCAAACAAAATATATAAAAATTCTAAAACTCAGTTAAATTCTGAACAACAGGAAGCTACAAAATAACTTCGCCACCACCATTAGAAGGTACTCCACTACTTACGACTTTAATATCCAAGCCTTCAGAAGGAATCCAAAATGCTTTAATATAGGCAAAACAGTATATTTGAATACATCAACTGACGGATTAGAATCGTTAGTGATTCCTGATAACAATAAAACCAACAGTTTCACTTTAAATCATTAGGATATCTTCTAAATGGTCCTTCTATTCTAGCTTTGAAGCTCTTATACACTTTCTTTGTCTTTTTTTGTATAATGTGCTCGTAAAGAACAAACGGGAAATTCGGCAATGATTCTAACGATCCCTCAGTTGATGGATTCAGAAAAAACTGATTGAAGATGCAGAGTCAATGATGGGAACAGTAAGAGTTATGCCTTAATAAATCAGCTGCAGTTGAAAAAACAAAAACTGTAAAACCCCTTTTGAACCGAACAGCAAAGTTGAAAAACCCTAAAACATGGAACTACAATCAGATTTTACAAAAGCCTACTGTTAGGTTAGCCCAGCGGGGGTGGTGTGGGTAGTAATGTAATAAGCTGCGTGTTTAATGTATCAAAAAAATTGACAAGTGGGTTTCACTGTAAGTCTGGCTAAACTATTTAATTAAATAAGGCTTTAAAAACGTATATTTAGCATATTATGTTGCTTTACTTATTTATTTTTAAATATAAAATTAAAAATTATTAACTATTGTATTTATTAATTATAGATTAAATTTCATATAGATAATACTATTTATTAATAACTTTATTAAAATTTATAATAATTTAAAAAGATTTTTACAACAAAGTTAAGTCAACCCTAAAAAATATTTAATAAGTAAAAGCTTATAGTTATGTTAAAATTTTAAAAATATAACTAGACTTATTTAAGAAAAGCTTAGTTTATTTTCACCATTGTGCCCAAATAAAAATTATATGACCTCTTAAATTAGATAAGGAATATCAAATCATATACTATAATGACCCTAACCTCTAATTAAATGAATTAAAGTCATCTTTGATGAAAAAGAGTAAAAATAATAGTGTTAGGGTAAAAATTGCAGGTAAACAAAATTACCCAAAAATAGAAAGTAAAATTATAAATATTACCACAAAAAGCATAATGACCCTAGCCTATAATTGAATGAAGACTAAACACCTTTTTTAGTCCCTGGCAATATCTACGAAGTCCTTTTCAGTCCCGGACAATAAAAAAGGACCAAATTGGTCCCTGAAAGTACAAGAAAAGGGCCACTCTACATATTTGAGAGTTGTCATAAGGACTAACATGGCCCTTTTTTTGTAATTTCAGGGACTAATTTGGTCCTTTTTTATTGCCAGGGACTAAAAAGGACTTCGTAGATATTGACAGGGATTAAAAAGGGTGTTTACTCTTGAATGAATTAAAGTCACATTTGATAAAAAGAGTAAAAATAATAGTGTTGGGATAAAAATGCGGGTAAACAAAGTTACCCAAAAAGTGAAAGTAAAATTATAAATATTATCACAAAAATATTCTGGACTAATGTGTAAAGTTGGAATGAGAGATATAACACCTCACATTTCTAAATTATATATTAAAATATTAAACATGGATTAAATGGAAGGATTAGTGAAAATCCTGGAAATTAGGTCAAAATACAAAGGAAGGGTAAAACGGTAATTAGCCAACACGCAACTCTCGGAAGATAAAAATTGAGTAGAAGGTCTCAAATCATAAAAATAACCCTGGAAATGGATTCAGAACGAAAAATTGAGTGGTTAAGCAAGTTTCAGAAAATTCAATGAATAATGTTTTTACTAGGTAAAAAAAATGTGGTACAGTTGCACCGTAAAACGTGTCGAATGAGTTTTGAGTTCTAGGTTTTGAATACAAGTTATAAATGGTATATTTGACTAGGAAATATGATTTCAGATGAAAATGGACAGAAATTAGTGAGTTTGGGGAAGCGTGCCAACGGCGCGCGTAACAGCTTGAAACTGCAATTTCTCCGAACGATCGAAAAACTCCGGATCCATTTGATCAAGGACAATTAAAGGACAATGGCATGGGTCACTATTCATCATCTTTTTCTCCTTTCTCTCTCATCAAAACCGTGCTCCCTCCCTCCTCCATGGAAATTTGCTTTCAAATCTTCTTTCTCCCTTAACTTCATCGATTCTTAACCGAATCGGACGATTCTTGTCTTGAAATTCGATGGAAATCACCACTCGAACCCGTTCCACCAATTAGTTTTCCTTGAAACTCTCTCATTTAAGAGATAATGGGAAAAACCAGCCACGATTTTGTGAGAGATTTTGTGATTTTGGAGTTGTTTGCTCAAGCCATTGCTTGGGGATCAATTGGAGGAGCCTTGTGACGTAATTGTGGGTAAGTTTCAACACCTCTCATGGATTGATTTGAAGATTTATTTTCATGAACCCTAAAGGGACTTTTGTTGATTTGTATTGTTAGAGAACTCAAATGGAAAATGTTTGTACATGAATGTGTCTTAGAATGATGTGTAGGAGCCATAAATGCAATAAAAATTATTGGTGAAAAATATGATTTTTAACTTAGGAAATTTTGAGGATTCCATGACTTTGTGTTTTTGAATTGTGTTAGGATTGTGTTGGTGAGTTGTTGTATGATTGAATGATGTTATAATGGGATTGTATGAAGTGTGGAATAGTTAAAAATTGATGAAAAATCCCTTGGAGTACCCTATGTTGAATTTCGGCCATTAAGGGAAAAGAGAGGAATTTATGTTGAAAAAATATTTGAATGATGTGTTGTGTAATTGTATGGTAATTAGATGGGTTGTGTGGTGGTTGGAAGGTTGGAAAATCAATGGAAAAATAATTGGTAGTGTTGAGTGGTTAATTGGACCTAGAGCAAAATATTAGGCAAAACGACGTTTTAATGACGAAAAATAAAAGTGGCACTTGATATGGCCTTTTGGTGACCTATGGATGCCTAAGAAAATGAGAAAGAAAATTTAGAAAAATAAAATGTAAATTAACACCTTGTTGGCCGAACCTACCTAGTGTAGGGGTGATTTTTGACGTTTTCGTATTTTGATAGATTTGCCGTGTATTGATGATTCGTACATGGTTTTTGTAGGTTGCCGTATGTAGATTTGAACCCCGAACCGTGAGTTCGGTGGATTGCTCTTGGTCCTGGACCAAGTGGGATTGAGGTAAGTAATTGGAACCATGCTTGTGTAATTGATGACTTGCATGTGTTGTATGAATTTTAAGTAATTGAGAATGTCCTCTATGTAGGCATTTCTGCTGTATAAAGATCTCGGAGAATATATTATTGGGAGCTAAGTGAAGAGGACTAAACAGGTAACCTCTTGGTACTGGGGCTTACCATGCCCGTTGAGGGTGATGGTAGGAAGTGTATGTAAGTAATGTAGAATAACATGATCATGCATTTATTATGTATGTCAGTGGTACACTAGATGTACCGAGTCTCTGGCCAGTAGACAGTTTGCCTTCGGGCGTTGCTAACTTCCACTGGATAGGTCTCCGAGAGGGAGTTCCAGTTGACCTACGGTCGTGGTGTGTAATCCGGATAGAAGCACACTAGGAGGTCTGGGGTGTATATGGATGGAGGGTGCCTCGGTTGGATGTTCTAGGAACACGCCTTGGTTGAGACTCGTAGGCTTATATGCCGAGCCATAAGCCAGGAGGTTGCGTGGTATTGGTAGCGACCATTCCAGCTTCGTCGTATTTTTTATCCCTATGTTCCCCAGTTTCTCTAAATCCCTTGCTATATCCCGTTTTCAAGATGTTATTTTATGTTTTTATATGCATCGAAGTGAGCCATTGGACAGATTTTTCTCTGGAACCTCTGGGTTACTGAGATATATTCGTATATCTCACCTCGTCTTGGGGGCTTTATTTCAGGAAGTAGTAGTGGTGCAGGAGTGGCGGGCAAGAAGCCCGTAGGATGACTAGATGGAGTATTTTATATTTTGCATTTTGATGGCCACTGGGCCTAGGGCATGAACATTTCATATGTACGTAGGAGGAGGTTCACAGTCATATTTGTTCATGTCATTTTTGCCTAAGTCTAGTTGTATTTGAATTATGTCATTTTGAGGTTTCTTTATCACGTATTATTTGGAGATTAAAGTTTTAATTGTAATATGTCATGGGAAGCCTTGTAAATTATACATGAGTTGATGTAATTATGAAGGATATGTAATATGATGGAAGGGCAATAGGCCTATTTTAGGATTATGATTATGTGTATGATTAGCAAATGCATGCAATTGGACTTGGATGATTGAAACCTGTTAAGTTTTAATAAAGGAAGCAATGTGATACGAATTGTATAATTAATATAAACTGTTATGGGTTGTAAGTGCCCCAAGGCATTGTTGGTCCTTGTGTGTGCCACCCAATGATTATTAGGTACATTTGAGGTTCTTGATCACATTGGCAAATTTGGGGATTTTTGTAAAAACAAAGGAAACTCTAGCGAATTTTATAGAAATTGACATAATTTAGGCGAACTTCGGGAGAGAATATCTCCCTCCAAAGAGGTCCAATAGGGACGTACCATACGCCATTTTGAAGCTTGAGATGTCCTCTATCTTATAGTAAAATTTGGTAAAATTCTGGGTTGTAAGTCGGCCTGTAGAAGGCAGAGATTTCAGACTGCCCATTTGCTCACTGCACATGTGGCAGTTCTGGACCAGTTTTGGGAAATTTATTCCCGCTTCTTTACTTGGTCAAATTAGATGTATGATATATCAAATTGAAGCTTGAGGTGTCTTGTTTGTTGTATAAAACTTTGAGAGCAATTGGTTTAGTGGAATTTCTTCAGTAATTCGTGGAGTGAAGGATGTTTGGAGTTGTTTTGGGGTTGGTTGGCAGTTTTGCTTGTCCAACTTCAAACGGCGATATCCGGAGCAAAGGAGCTCTAAATAACTCGTGTGATAGTTTCCTAGAAATTTAATTGAGCGTAAAATAACATATCAAAAGATGGGAGGCTTGTAGAATGCGGTTTATCTGCAAAAAATTAAAGATCGAACCATGTTCGGAAGAGTAGAAAACGTAAAAGTGCGAATTATGCTAAGTGGGTTTATGGGAACCCCTTAGTAACTTATGGTAAGTAAAATAAGTTATTAAAGTAGTCTAAGTAAATATTCCGTAAAGAGTTTACAGTTACGGTCACAACTTTTAATTACTACGCTTTTTATTGTTTTAAATGCTCGCGTAATAAACGGAAAAAATTTACTCGTATTTTATAAATGAATTGTTGTGATTATAACTGCGCTTAATATCATAATTAATGTTAACAATACCGGTGTTCAATGGGCTGTTACATTTTATGGTATCAGGGAAGATTTGTAAGGGAACTCTGATAATGTATAACTATGTTATGTGCTGCATAGTTTTATGTAGACTCTTATCGATTATTGCATATGTGATTCCTTTGTGTTACATGTGTGGTCATCATAAGAAGCCTGCGTGGAAACCCTGGAGCACCGTAGGTAAGTCCTTAGCCTGATGTTGTGGCTGTAGTGTCGACTGCTCGATGGACAAGAGATGGTGGTAAGTAAAATATGAATATTAGAGGACTTAAGAAAAACAGACTTAAATGTTTCGTCTGATCTTTTTGGTGAAATTTATAAAGTTGTATCATAAGTAAAAATTATAAACAAACCTATTATATGTACAGTATTAGCATAGGCAAAATTTGTAGTATTGTGGATAATAAATATATAATTGAGAGGGGTTTATAGTATGAAGATGGTAATGGTAAAATTCCTATGTATTTGTGTAGTGTAGTAAAATAATTATGTACAGGTGGAATTGGTGAATGGACTTCATTAAGGTGAGTGACTTAGAACCTGATGGATTATTGAAAAATGTGAATAGGTATGCTTAGGTATGAGTTTGAATATTTTATGTTTGATTAGAAGTTATAAGTCCATGATAAATGGTGTACACTTGAATAAATTGGGACGGTTAATGTAGAGAAACAAATGGAATATTTGATGTCTAATCTTAAGGGATTTGACCACTTGAAATTATTATGCTAGTGAAGTGTTAATTTGAGAGATATTGAAATATGGGATTTAAAATCCATAAGGAGGTAGTGTTGATTAAACATAGGTGAGATGAACTAATTATGTATTATATGTATAAGGAAGAAGTTGAGAAAATCACCATGGATGGCATAAGATAAATGTACAATGAAGGCACTATTGTAGTTAATGGATGTCAATTCAAATTGGCAGACTTGTCAGTGATAAATGGATAGGATGGTTGAATTGTATAATCATATGTAAAATAGTCATGAGGATTATGATGTGCCTCTGGCAGATGTAGTTTTCTAAGCTGAAATTGATAAGAATTGAGTCATAAAAGAGCAATTTAAATACATATTTGCTTACTATATTGATTCTTTCCATGTCAATGATATTTCTCACCTATTGGTTATGTTTCTATAGGTAGAAGAAGTGAAAACTACAAAATTGTATAAAGCTTGTTGACGCGACTCCACACGGTGAACCTTGGGCCAAAATACAGAGAGTTGGCGCAAGTTGGTGCCAACCGGCGCCGGGTTGCGAAATTCCAGGACCGCATGGTACAAATTCCAGCAAGTTCGCGCGGATTGGCGCCACACTGGCGCCAACCCGCGCTGGTGTGCGAATTCTTCAGCGTTGATAAAAATTCCAGAAAGTGGCGCGGACTGGCGCCGCTATGGCACAGACCCGCGCCGTCGCCAGGATCGCTTTACAGAAAAGTGGTGCAAGTTGGCGCCGCTATAGCGCAGACCCGCGCCGTTGTACGAGAAAAAATGTCTGTGTTTTCTGAAGGGCAATTTTGGAAGAATGAAAGAGACATAAATAGGATGCTCGTGACAGAATTAGGGATCCAATCCTATTCTATTGAAGAGAGACGACGGTGGTGCTCAGAGAGGATTCTGGAGATCTATTTCATCTTCTTCTTTTCCTTTTCATTTATCAGTTTATGTTGAATATTGAATATTTAGCCATGATAATGGTTGGCTAGTTCTTTTTATTGTAGTTAGGGTCACAAACCCTATGTGAACCCTTGTTACGACGGATTGGTTTACATTTACTAGTTTATATATTTATCTTTAATTCTACTATGTGCGTAATTTTTATCTTCTTTATTAGAACTGATCAATCTGATAGTTGATGATAGTTTGAGGGTTAGAACCCTAGATAAGAATATTAGGGTTTTTAATCTTGAAAGGGAGTAGGTTAACAATTGGTATGTGTGCTAGGAATATACGTATATTTGATTGCAGGTGCTTAATTTATCGTGTTCATTGCTTAAATCCATGAGGAACATTGCAAGAAATTGGGGTTCCAATTGGGGTTAAAGGGTTAATCTTGCAAGGAATTGGGGGTTAACTAATAATATTTTTAGAAGATAATTTATCTAAGTATTTATGTAAATGAGTATTGTAAATCAATCCAGAGTAAGAAGCGGGGATCATTTAGTGAGTGTACGCTAGCTACAATGCCTTCTCATATTTTTACAAAATCAATTTCTGTTTTATTTCTCATAAACAAAAAGTCAAAAATAAGTCTTTACTTTTAGTTCTTATTTTTACCCAAATCAACAATATTTGTCCCATCTATTTGAATTCCTTCCATCTGAAAGGGACAATTATTTGATATTCGATCCCAATCCCTGTGGAGATGATACTTTTCTTATCACTGTATTACTTGTTCGATCGGTATACTTGCCGGAGAGCATCAAGTTTTTGGCGCCATTGCTGAGGATTGGCGTTTCTTATATCATATAATTTTGAATTTTAAGATTGAATTTTGTGAATATTTTTATTTTATTTTATTTTTATTTTTTTTGAACAGTGCTACTAATCTCTTTTATGAGTTGTATGCGAGGTAAAATTCTAGAATTTCCACTTGATTTGGAGATTACAAAGACTGCAAAGAGAAACAAAAAACTTGCTCGGAAGAAGCTTGCATTCAACGAGTTAGAAATTCTGTCTGAAGAAACACACACCATGGCAGGAAACAATGAAGCAGATAATCCATTCATGGATACTATTCTGACTCCATCGTTCAACAGGCCCAACTCGAGCATTGTTCAGCCTAATGTTGCCAACAACAATTGGGAGCTCAAATCTTCCCATATTCAATTGGTGGAGAGAGCTCAGTTTGGAGGAGAGGAGAGTGAAGATCCTCACAGGTTTACTGACAGATTCTTGATGATCTGTGACTCAACCAAACACCCTCAGGTGTCTAATGATGCAATCCGGTTGAGGTTGTTCCCTTTTGCTGTTAAGGGAAAGGCTCTTAGTTGGTTGGAAAGGAAGCCTGGAGGAAGCATTCCTACATGGGATGATTTATCTCAGAAGTTCTTTGCTGAATTCTTCTCGATGGAGAGATACAACTAGATGGTGAATAATATCACCAATTTCACTCAATTAGAGGGTGAAACTATGTGTGCAGCATGGAACAGATTCAAGGATCTAACGAGGATGTGTCCTCATTATAACTTGACTGCTGGAAATCAGGTGAGAATCTTCTTCAACGGTTGTAAACCTGAAGTTCAGATGGTGTTGAATGGTGCAGCAGGTGGCACTATTAAAACTGAGGGCAAACGAGACTCTCGAGCTGATTGAGAGAATGGCTGCCAATGAAAATGAAGTGTTGTCATCAAAGCCTAAGAGAGGTATCCTTCAGCTGGAAGGTAATGATGCGATGCTAGCTGAAAATAAATTATTATCTCAGCAAATGGCAACTTTGACAGAGAGGCTTGATAAGATGCAACTTTTTACTATTCAAACTAAAGCTGTTGCGGTAGTGTGTGAATATTGCCAGGGAAAACATGAGTCTAATGAATGTCCTTCCTTGCTGTCTTCTGATCGTCCCCAACAAGTGCAGGTGAATGGCGTTTGGTATGATCAAAGACCTCCACCACAAAATATTTCAGGGAATCAGAATTTTCCTTCAGGAAGTAATAATTTTCAGAGGAGGGTGCAGGGAACTAGTCTTGATTTCCAATCAAACAACTACTTGCAGCCTCCACCAATCCAAACCAAGAAGCCTTCTGATTTGGAGAGGTTAGTTGGACAAATGGCTCAACATTTCAATGCCTTCATGGAAGAGACTAGGGCCAATAACAAAAACACGAATGCTTCTATCAGAAATTTGGAGAATCAAATTGGCCAGCTGGCTAAGCAAATTGCTGATAGGACTCCAGGTACTTTTCCTAGTAACACAGTTACTAATCCGAAGGAAGATAGTATGGCCATCACAACTAGAAGTGGTAAAATACTTCCATCTCCTGAGGTTGAAGAAAAGCTAGATACTATAGGTGAGCCTGAAAAAGAAATTGAAAAACCTGCTGAAGTGGTGAAGCCAGTTGTAAAGAAGAAGCATGAGTTGAGTCCTAATTATGTGAGAGCTATGGCACCTTATCCTGAAAGATTCAAGCAGGATGCTCAGAAGCAACAATATGGAAGGTTCCTGGATATTTTCAAAAAGCTTCACATTCATCTTCCATTTGCTGAAGCCTTGGCTAGTATGCCCAATTATGCCAAGTTTATGAAGGACCTTTTATCAAGAAAACACAAGTTGCATGAATGTCAGACGGTAACACTCACTGAGGAGTGTAGTGCTATAATACAGAAGAAGTTTCCTCCAAAGCTTCGTGACCCAGGAAGCTTCAACATACCAAGTGCTATTGGTAATACTGATGTCGGCAGAGCCTTGTGTGACCTTGGAGTAAGTATAAATCTGATGCCCTTGTCTGTTTGTAAATCTCTGGGAATTTCTGAATTGAAACCCACTATGGTCTCGCTTCAACTTGATGATAGATCTTTGAGGAGACCGAGTGGTATTGTTGAAGATGTTCTTGTGAAAGTGGACAAGTTCATCTTCCCAGCAGATTTTGTGGTATTGGACATGGAAGAGGGAATTGAAAGGCCTCTTTTGTTGGGTAGACCTTTCTTGGCTACTTCCCGGGTCATGATTGATGTTGAAAATGGGAAGCTTGAGTTAAGGATGAATGATGAGACCATTACCATCAACGTCTTTGACTCTATGAAATAATCTTCTGACAAAGGCGATTGTTTTAGTCTTGATGTTTTAAAGGAAGTGGGGAAAGCAGAAAAATCTTCTAGTCAAGAGCTTGGTGAAGAACTTGAGGCGCGTGATATTATTCCTTTTAAGGAAGAAAAGAATGTCGCATTTGAGGTTCTTGAAAAGAAAGATGATGACAAAGAAGATGGTGCCCCAAAAGTGGAATTGAAGGAGCTTCCTGAAACTCTAAAATACATCTTCTTGGGTGATGAGGAGACTTACCCTGTTATCATTAATAAGGGGTTGTCTTCTGAGCAAGAAAAGAAGTTGACAGAAGTGCTAAAAGAACATAAGACTGCCATATGGTGGTCTATCTCTGATTTGGAAGGTATAGATCCTTCTTTCTGTACCCACAAAATTCTCATAGAGGATGATGTCAAACATGTGAGGAAGCTTCAAAGGAGGTGTAATCCTACAATGAAGAAGGTAATGAGAAAGGAAATGGTGAAACTCTTTGATACTAATTGGAGGATGTGTGTGGATTACCAGAGGGTGAAGGCCGTGTTGGGTGGTTTGCTGATGGTGGAAAAATATAAGTTCTGATAGGGGACGTTCCTCTATTCTTGCAGAACACAGATTCGTCCCTTAGTTCCGACCCAAGTGCGCAAGTGCACGCATCAAGTAATAAAGAGAGTATTAATGCCCAAATTATCGTTCCCACGAGGATAGAGTGCTAATTATTGTTTTATCACTGTTTATAAAGAGTGAAAATGAGAAGAATAGTTAGTAAATGAACTACCTGGTTAAACGTTCCCTACTGTCTTAACAACGTTCCTCAGGAACAGTAGGTTCAATCTGATGGCAAACAGTTGCTCGCTGCGTTATGTATGTGATCCTTCCTGTTTAGAAGAAGGTGAGATAATAATCATTGGAGTTTTTATAAGTACTAAATAAAATAAAAACTAATAAAATAGAAATAACTATAATCAAGAGACAACAGGGTGGTGGTTAAAACAGTTTAACAAGGAACGAATTTACTGCTTCACTATTAAAGGGGTTGTTTTCTCTGCTCAAGACTTAGCACATTTTGGCTTTGTCCCAATTTCTTTGCCTGCCAACTCTGATTCCTCAGCTCATGGTCTAGATGGCTCACAAGTTTCCATATTCCTATAGCTCCCTTGACTCCAACAAGTACTTAGTTCAGAACCTTAAAATGGACGAGTTGGCCCCTTATTCC
The DNA here is from genome assembly GCF_033153095.1 of Gastrolobium bilobum. NCBI lineage: Eukaryota > Viridiplantae > Streptophyta > Magnoliopsida > Fabales > Fabaceae > Gastrolobium > Gastrolobium bilobum. Next base: position 79,627 of record NW_026899924.1, read on the forward strand.
TAAGGTGACCAGTAGCGTTTTTTCCATGACATCTACCTTCCCCCAATGGCTAAGCTGTCTGAAATCTCTTCCTTATGGAAGTTCCTTTCTCAGTATGTACCCAATTTCCATTGGCGCACAATGAATATAGCTTACTTAGCCAGAGAAATACAAAAAGCTTCGGTCAAGAGTTTTGAAAACAGTTCTTTAAGAGTTTCATAGTTTACCCGTTCCACAGATAGTTCAGCTCATGACTGATAGTTTAAACATAATTATTCTCAACTGAGATCACATAGACCCGAGATTCAGTCAAGAGATAACGATTGGAACGAAGAGAAAAACACTTATATTAATTTAAAAGACAATTTACAAAAAAGAGACAGAAAATGGAGAAAGATGGGTATTTGCTCGTGAGGAGTCTTGATGGTTGTTTACAGAGAAGAGAAGAGGGGTTGTCACTTAACTACAGTTACAACTTAAAATTAAACTAAGTTACTAACTACTACTAAGTGATCTTTTCCTTTCGGACTGCAAACCCTCCAGGATTCGATGATGTTTTTGTGTGAGGGTGGTCCTATTTATAGCTGCAAGAGGAGTGACAAGATTGTAATTCCTTTGGAGCCAATTGCTTGAATGAGGGGACGGGACTGTGGCAGCAGAGTATGAAGCTTGCGTAAATTGCTGAATGGAACAGGATTTGGTGATGATTAGCCGTTGTTTGCAGACCTTCCCATTTTTTTCTTCTGTTTTCAGCCAATGGGAACTCTTGATTCTCTGCTCTTCACGTTTCCAGCTGCTCAGTTGGTGCACCGCTTTTCTTTTTAGGAGTCTTTAACTCTACGTTACCTGCAAAGTTTACAGAAGCATTAAATGAATGGAGCAGGTGCATTAAATGTGTCTCAGTCCGTTCCCCTTTTAATACATTTTAAAGGAATACGTTACCATCCGTTCCCCCACTGTGTTTTTGTCACAAATGTGTAAAACAAGTGATTTTAATGCTGAAGTTGCTCATCAGATGAGGGAACGTATGGTATTTTGCCATCAAAATGGGCTTAGATGGGAACGAATTTATGTCCCATCAGGCCGCCAAAAGAAGAATCTGTAAGAAGAGACACTGAGACTCTGTCTTTCAGAGAAAACAATACTTGAAAGAGTTCCTCACATAGTTTCACGGTTGGAATCAAATCTGGGAATGGTGGTCTCATGCACCGATGCATCCAGTACCACCAGATCCTCTATTTGCTCAGTCATCCCATACTACTGAGGGGGATGACATGGAGGATTGATTAAATCTCCTTGCTGTCGGAGAGTTATTGTATATTAGTTTGTTTTTCTTTTTAGTACTTTTGTTGTTTTATTATGACCTTAGGTTGATGATAGGGTCATTTAGCTACTTTGTGTTGGTATATTTCCCAAACACTCTGATATTTTCTTGTGCGCATTATAGTTTATCCTATATGCCACTGTTTGTTCCATTGTGCAGGTTTTTCATCCATCTTATGGTTTGACTATTGTTGGGGACAACAATTCTTTAAATCTGGGAATGGTAGGCTTTAGGAAAGCACTTTGGAACTGTAATTCTTTTGCCAGGGGAGATATTCTAAACTCTTTTAATTTTTTTTAGTTATTTTTGTTAGTTATTTGGTGTTGCTCTATTTATCTTTAATATGTATATATATATATATATATATATATATATATATATATATATTGATCTATTTTTCAAGCAATTCTCAGGTTTAAACGTGCTTATCTAGTTAATGTGCTTAACTGAATTCTTGGAAATATATTGTATAACATTCTGGCATGACATTGCATAAGTATAATTAGATTACATGATTGCTCATTTGTCTGAACTAAAGTTATGAAATTCTGATAATGTCTGAGGTCAATTTTCTTGAGTCTATATTGATACCATAGCTGTGAGGTTTGAGCTTAAACACTGAATTTTCTTGTTGAAAGACCTCACTGTTGTAACACTCTAGAACTTGATTTGTTTCTCTGTAATGCATGCATTGGTTAAGTGATAAAGGCATTTTCTTCTTGTTAGCTTATGGCCAAAATAGCCCACCTGTATGAATTTTTCCATTGCTATCCCCTTGAGCCTGAACTTATTTTGTTGATAATTGACCTGTAGTCTGATTGATGGCTTAGCCTATATCCATGTGACTTACCTTGATTGAGATTGAATTATTAATATGTTGAAAAAAAAACAAAGAAATTGAGGTAAGCTCCACAAAGGTCAAGTAATTGGGGGATATAACTTTCATCTGTGCCCTTAAGACAAAGGGAGAAAAAGGAAAAATCAAGAAAAAGGAAAAGAATGAATATACATAAAAGGTGGCTGGAAGGAATTAATTCCCGAAATTCTGTGGGAAGGTTAGTGGAGCAAAACCATTGAGTTGAATGTGTTAAGTTAAATAATATCAGTTTTTCAATCTTATTGTTGTTTGAGCTACTGTCCATATATTCCTACCCTTTAACCCGGCCAAGTTACAACCTGTGAAGTCCTTTTGATCAATTAATGCATGTGTTTGATTCTTCATTTTTAAGAATTTTTGAGAATATGATCAAGCTTATGGTAGTGTTACAACTGTGATTGTTGACTGCTCATGATACCCTTAAACACTGAGTGTTGAGTGGACATTATTTATCTGTGTGAGGGGTAATCAATGTAGACTTGTATCTTTAAGAAGCTGATGACATTGTTGGGAGTTTATGATATTGGGTCAGGCATGCATGGCATATTGTGTCTGAGAGTGTCTATGGATTGTTATGTTGTAGTAATTGAATATTTCCTGGAATGAGTCTTGTACATTGCTGGGGACAACAACCTTTAAATCTGGGAATGATTTAATGTGCCTCTGGCAGATGTAGTTTCTAAGCTGAAATTGATAAGAATTGAGTCATAAAGAGAAATTTAAATACATATTTGCTTACTATATTGATTCTTTCCATGTCAATGATATTTCTCACCTATTGGTTGTGTTTATATAGGTAGAAGAAGTGAAACTACAAAATTGTAAAAAGCTTGTTGACGCGACTCCACACGGTGAACCTTGGGCAAAATACAGAGAGTTAACACAAGTTGGCGCCACACTGGCGCCAACTGACGCCGGGTTCCAAACTTCTACGACCGCGTGGTACAAATTCTAGCTAGTTGGCGCGGACTGGCGCCACATTGGCGCCAACCCGCGCCGGTGTGCGAATTCTTCAGCGTTGTTAAAAATTCCAGAAAGTGGCGCAGACTGGCGCCGCTATGGCGCAGACCCGCGCCGTCTCCAGGATCGCTTTACAGAAAAGTGGCTCAAGTTGGTGCCGCTATGGCGCAGACCCGCGTCGTTGTGCGAGAAAAAATGTCCGTGTTTTCTGAAGGGAAATTTTGGAAGAATGAAAGAGACATATAAATAGGATGCTCATGACAGAATTAGGGATCCAATCCTATTCTATTGAAGAGAGACGACGGTGGTGCTCAAAGAGGGTTCTGGAGATCTATTTCATCTTCTTCTTCCCCTTCTCATTTATCAGTTTATGTTGAATATTGAATATTTAGCCATGATAATGGTTTGCTAGTTTTTTTTATTGTAGTTAGGGTCACAAACCCTATGTGAACCCTTGTTACGCCGGATTGGTTTACATTTACTAGTTTATATATTTATCTTTAATTTTACTCTGTGCGTAATTTCTATCTTCTTTATTAGAACTGATCAATCTGATAGTTGATGATAGTTTGAGGGTTAGAACCCTAGGTAGGAATATTGGGGATTTTAATCTTGAAAGGGAGTAGGTTAACAATTGGTATGCGTGCTAGGAATAGACGTATATTTGATTGCAGATGCTTAATTTATCGTGTTCATTGCTTAAATCCATGAGGAACATTGCAAGGAATTGGGGTTAAAGGATTAATCTTGCAAGGAATTGGGGGTTAACTAATAATATGTTTAGATGATAATTTATTTGAGTATTTATGTAAATGAGTATTGTAAATCAATCCAGAGTAAGAAACTAGGATCATTTGGTGAGTGTACGCTAGCTACAATGCCTTCTCATATTTTTACAAAATCAATTTCTGTTTTATTTCTCATAAACAAAAAGTCAAAAATAAGTCTTTACTTTTAGTTCTTATTTTTACCCAATTCAACAATATTTGTCACACCTATTTGAATTCCTCCCATCTGAAAAGGACAATTATTTGATATTCGATCCCAATCCCTGTGGAGACGATACTTTTCTTATCACTGTATTACTTGTGCGATCGGTATACTTGTCGGAGAGCAACAGATGACGTAAGAAATTAGGATCCAGTGGTGGGTATTTATACTACTAAAAGTAGTGTGCTTGAGAAATAAGTTGGTAATTGATATGGAAGTAGGAGGAAGTAATTTGATGTGGTATAGTATTTGTACAAGTAAATAGGGCCTCCTAGTCGTGGGGATGGGACTTTCCCAGTAGCAATGCACTGTGTGGATTGTCAAGCAGTGTAACCAAAGAGTAGAATTATAGTTAAAGGATATCCTTGGAAGTACCCATTAAATCTATGTCTAGGAACATACTGGGCCTACGGGCCATTGAATAGGCTTATATGCCATGGGATGAACTTAAATGACATAGGATATTAGTAAAAGATAGGTGGGTTATATTTAATGGACTGATTGTCAGTCTATATCTTGAAAGGATAAATGGGCAATGGTCTTGTGATGGCGTAAGTGCCAGTATATATATCTATACCTCGAGTGGACCTGAGTGCCGGTATGCAGATGTTGTGACCGTGAAATTGTTCTGGGCTTCCCTTTGGGGATTGGATCCTAAGAGGTGCGACTCTTGGAAGCCCAGGTGGACATTGTTGGAAGTGGAACTCATTGGATGGCCTCTGTGTACGGATTGCGTGAACTAGTAAATGATGACATTCCTCGTAACATATTAAAGAATTGATAAATGAAGCGATGATGTTTGAAACATTAGGTATGTTCTACAACCTCCAAGGGGAGTGACGAGCAAGAAATACTGGACTATGGATTTGAACGGTAACAGGATTGAAGAAACTATTAAGAGTTAGGAAATATGTACGAAATTATGAAGAGAATGTGAATTATTATAATAGTGATTATGTTACAAACCAGGTCTGAGGGTTAACCAAAATGAAAGTAAACTATCAATGGGGAGAATCAAACGAGGAAGTATAATGAACTTACTTATATGTAATATGTGTATATTATACCACTACTACTATTATTATTAGGGCTAGCCCCATGTGAATATACCAAATAAATTTGTCGTTATATACGGGTATGATACAGACACCAAATGGACTGGGTCCAAGTGTGATCTGGTGTGTACTGGGTACATGTTGGCTGTTATATACATATATGTTTTAAATATAAATTCCTCTGTGCACTGGGTGCATGTTCTACGACTTGATAGTATAGATATCTCTGTGCGGCTTAGTGCCCGGAGTGTATAGCTATCTCCGTGCGAATTATGTTCCCGTATCTTATATGAGTAATATGAGATGAGGAAGTATCCCACATTGATGGGACTGCTAGTATAGTTGAGGTGTTTTATATAAATGCACAAATAAGAAACATTAGGGGATGCTCCTAGCACAAGGGCAGCTGGTGGTAGGTTACCTATTACTGCATGGATCATAAGGGTAGATTCTCTGATCGGTGGATCATTTACATCTGGGGCCCTTACGAAAGCAAGAGCTCGAGGGGTTTAACCTGGGGATGTTTTTACCCACTGTATTGGGAGGATTATGTCGTGTAAAGAATGCAAGATATGATATCAGGTAAATTTAAGTGAACAGTAATATATCAAATGAGATATAATATGTGAGGCGTCATGAGAAGGTATTTTGAGGTATGGTTCTGAGCACTAGGGGATCTGTATATGTGTGTACCAAGTGTGGTGATATGGATATTGGATTTCACGGAAATTGTGAAGTGATCGAGGGGTCCGTACCCTATGAGAAAGGATAGGAATTTGTTAATACTGATAATTGAGTAAATGTTTTGCTAGGAGGACTAGTGAGGAAAAAATGTGCAGTTAAGATGGTGGCCTTTCATAAGAAGTTAGTTGTGATGAATTAAGTGGAGATGTCTAATAAGGACCAGTAACTTAAATGGTGGTGATTAAAGAAAGGTTGATAACTCGATGGAGTGCTTTGGAGTATGGTAGTGATACATGCTAAGTGTGAGAGATAGGTCCTTTGAGATACAAATTATTGATAAAATTTTGAAAATTGTTAAGAATGAAAGTAGTTCCATGTGATAGAACGAATATGTTTAGAAATTGCCAATGTGAAAAGACTTTTAAAGGAGGATTAGGATATAGTGTTTTGAGTTGGACATCCATGATTAAATGTCGATGATTACGAAATTAAGGTACAAATAAGGGGAACATATGTTTGAATTACAACATTGAAATCGAATGAAAAGATAAAAATGGTTAGTTAGTGAAAGTATTAGGAATGAGGCCTTTAATGCGGAAGCCATTGATAGATGTTGTGTTTAGGCTCTGAGAGGGCTAAATTGATAGAGTTTAGATGGTTAAGTGACAAATATATCAACAGGGAGTGTAAATTATAAATATGATGTTGTAGATGGAAAGATTCATGAATGGAATTGTGGGTGAAGACCTTGAAATGACTGAAAGGGAGTATGAGTTGTTGTGAGGATTGTTAGCTTCGTATCCCAAAGGATAGTTGTGATTATCTAAGAGATGTGGAGACATGTGACAAACTAAAGTAAAGTATGCAAATATGAAATTTAATGTGAGTTGGGAGTATTGGGTACTGTAGAGTGCCATTGAGACAAGAAGGTATGTGCTTGTGTGAAATCTAAGGCAACAGCAAAATGGTAAGATTGTAACATTAATGGAAATGACCGGTATATTGGGGTAGTGTTGAAACAGTAGGGACAACAAAAAGAGTAAGTACTAAAGAAAGTGTGAGTTGGAAATATTCTAAGAATAATCAGTAAATATACATGAGAACGATTAGAGTCTATTATGAATACGGTTCGAGGCTTTTGGGAATGACATTGGGTTAGAAAGATAGATAAAGATGAAAATGAGGTGAAATTAGACAGACAAGTTTGTAATATGGGTATATTATGACCTACAAATTAACGAAAATGCAACTGTAGTCTATGGAAACAGTGAAAATATAGTGAATTAAGAGGCCAAATCCCCGAAATTGTCAGGTTTTGTGAAGGATTGGGTAACGATGGATACCACAAAAATGAGGTTATGCCTGTGACGAAAGTAAAATTGTAAAGATGCAAACCTAAGGAGGCTAGTTGAGAGTGGAAAGACGAGATTCTCTGGCTATATCCCGAGTCAGTGGACCAGTACGATGTCAATTTTGCAGACAAAATTCTAAAAGGTGGGGTGATTATAACACCTCACATTTCTAAATTATATATTAAAATATTAAACATGGATTAAATGGAAGGATTAGTGAAAATCCTGGAAATTAGGTCAAAATACAAAGGAAGGGTAAAACGGTAATTAGCCAACACGCAACCCTCGGAAGATAAAAACTGAGTAGTATAGTACCTCGCAATTCAAAATTAAGTATTAAAATATTAAATGAGTAAGTAAGTGAAGGATTAGTGAAAATCCTGAAGATTAGGCCAAAATACAAAGAAAGGGCAAAACGGTAATTAGCCAACACGCACCTCTAGGAAGATAAAAAAATTGAGTAGAAGGTCTCAGATGATAAAAATAACCCTGGAAATGGATTCAGAACAAAAAATTGAGTGGATAGGCAAGTTTCAGAAAAATCAGTGAATAGTGTTTTTACCGTGTAAAAATACCGCGGTACGATTGCACCGTAAAACGTGCCAATTGAGTTTTGAGCTCTAGGTTTCAAATATGAGTTATAAATGGGTTATAGAAATAGAAAATATGATTTCTGATAAAATGTGATGGAATTAAGTTAGTTTGGAGAAGCGTGCCAACGGCGCGCGCAACAGCTTAAAACTATGTTTTCTCCGAACGGCCGAAAAACTCTGAATTCATCTGATCAACTATAATTAAAGGACAATGGTTAATATTAAAAATTAGAGTTTCTAAATAGGGTCTGAATTTTTTGAAGTTTAGTGAAAGTTCGGAAAAATTTTAAATCGCGTGAGGTGGAGTGAGACCCACCCCACTTAAATCTCACTTAAGCCACCTCACCCCTCCACTATTCATCATCATCCCACTCTTCTTTCTCCCTCAAAACTGAGCAACAGCCCCCTCCCCCCATTATTGTGCAAAAAATTCCAATTCATCACAACTTAGCCATTTCTCCACCGAATCCATCGATTTTTGTCTTGAATCTTGATGGAAAACACCTCCTAAAGCCATTGGTGGCACTCTTTGGCCTTGAAATCGTCTCCTTGAGGAGATCTTGTCCAAAATCAGATCCGAAAATTTGAAGAAAAGTGGTGCTCATGGAGTCATTTGGTCTTCCATTGCTTTGCTAAGTCTTGGAGGAGTATCAAGCCTTGGTTGTGAGTACCCTATTTCCATGGTTTAATTGTAATTTATATTTATGAACCCTAAACCTTGATTTGTTGATGTGTGATGTTAAAGAGCTCAATTGGAAAAAGTTTGTACATGAAAGTGTCTTAGAATAATGTGTATTAGCTATAAATGCAATGAAAATTTTAGGTGAAAAATATGATTTTGTAACTTTAGAATATTTTGAGGTTTCATGACTTGAATTTTGGAAAATGTGTTAAGATGTTATTGGTGAGTTGTTGGATGATTATATGTTGATATAATGGTATTGTGTGAGATGTGGAAGGGTTGAAAATTGAAGGAAATCCCTTGGTATAACATTGGTCATAATTCGGCCATTTAGAGAGTTTTAGGAATTTGATGTTGTTTGTGTTGATTGGATGATAATTCAAGTGTTGAATGGTATTAAAATGGGTTGTGTGGTGGTTGGAAAGTGGTAGAATCAATGAAAAATAATAAATGGTATTTAGGGTCATAAAGGAACCTAGAGTGAATTATTAAGCAAAACGATGCTTAAAAGACGTAAAATGAAAAAACGGCACTTGAATTAGCCTCTTGGCAACCTAAGGATGTGTAATAAAATGAGAAAGAAAATTTAGAGAAATAAATTTGAAATTTAGCCTTGTTTGGCCGAACCTTCAAGGGGAAGGAAGTGATTTTGACATTTTTCGCGTTTTGATAGAATTGCCGTGTACTGGCGATTCGTACGTGGGTATTGTAGGTTGTCGTACGTCGATTTGAACCCCGAACCGTGAGTCAGAGGATTGCCCTTGGTCCTGGACCAAGTGGATTGAGGTAAGTGGTTGGATCAATGCATGTATAATTGTAAATTGGCATGTGTTGTATGAGTTTCTGAGTAATTGGGGATGTCCTCTGTGTAGGCATTCTGTTAAGTAACAAGTTTGGAAAATAAGCTGTTGTAGAGCTAAGTGAAGGAACATATTGAGGTAACCTCTTGGTACTGGGGCTTGTTCCCCTTGTGTGTTCCATCATACCCGTTGAGGGTGATGGTAGGAAATGTATATGAGTAGTGTAGAATAACATAAGCATGCATGTAGTATTTGTGAGGGTAATTATGTACCGAGTCTCTGGCCAGTAGACAGTGCGGACTTCCACTGGATAGGTCTCCGAGAGGGAGTTCCAGTTGACCTAGGGTCGTGGTGTGTCATCCGGGTAGGAGCACACTAGGAAGTCTCGGGTGTATATGGATGGAAGGGGTACCTTGGTTGTGGTTCTTGGAACACACCTTGGATGAGACCCGTAGGCTTATATGCCGAGGACATTGCGTGGTATTGGTAGCTACCATTCCAACTTCGTAGTATTTTATATCTCGATATTCCTCAGTTTCTCTAAATCCCTTGCTATATCCCGTTTTGAAAGTGGTTGTTTTATATTATTATATGCATCGAAGTGAGCCATTGGGCAGAGTTTTCTCCAGAACCTCTGGGTTACTGAGATATATCTGTATATCTCACCCCGTCTTGGGGGCTTTATTTCAGGAGGTAGCAGTGGCGTTGGAGCGGCGAGCAAGAAGCCCGTAGGGTGATTAGTTGGAGCACTTTCTTTATTTTGCATTTTGTTGGCCATGTGGTCTAGGCTTGACTTAGGGCATGAACATCTCATATATATGTAGGATGAGTTTCATTAGCATATTTGTTCATGTCGTTTTGCCTAAGTCTAGTAGTCTATGTTATTTAAGCTTATGTTTCAAGTTGTAAATTAAAGTTGTGAATTTGTAAGTTGTAATTTAAAGTTGAAGTTGTAAGTTGTAACATGTGAGTTAAATGTTATAATTGTATGATGGATGCATGATGTACTATGATGGAAGGGATTTAGGCCTATTTTAGGATTATGATTATATGCTTATGTTGAGAAATTGCATGTAAATGGACTTTGGTGATTGAAACAAGTTAAGGATTTATAAAGTGAGCTATACAGTATGAATTGTGTAATAAATATAAACTGAGTTGGGTTGTAAGTGCCCCAAGGCATTGTTGGTCCTTGTGTGTGCCACCCATTGGTTATTAGGTACAATTGAGACACTAGTGAACATTTACAACTTGGGGATTTTAGGAAAAACAAAGAAAACTCTGGCGAATTTTCTGTAGAATTGGCAGATTTTAGACGAACTTCGGGAGAGTATATCTCCCTTCACAAAGGTCCGATAGGGACGTGCCATACATCATTTTGAAGCTTGAGATGTCCCCTACATTGTGTCCAAATCTGAGAATATTCTGGGTTATAAGCAGCCCTATAGAAGCCTGTGAACACGGACTGTCCAGAACGCTTCTATGCAGGGGCTGCTTCTGGCAGTGTTTGAGAATTTTATTCCCGCTTCGTTTCTTGGTCAAATTAATCGTATGATATATCAAATTGAAGGATGCGGTGTCTAGTTTGTGGTGTAAAATTTGAGAGCACTTGGATGAGTGGATTGTCTGCAGTAATTCGTGGAGTGAGAGACATTTTGAGCTGTTTTGGGGTTGGTTGACAGTTTTACTTGTCCAACTTCAAACGGCGATATCCGGAGAAAACGAGATCGAAATGACTCGTGTGATAGCTCATTGGAAAGGTATTTAAGTAAGAAAAAAAGATAACTAAAGATGAAGGTCTGGTTTTGTGCGGTGAGTCCGCAGAAAAACAATTACCGAACCATGTTCGGATAGATAGAAAACGAAAAATTGAGACATTGGCTAAGTGGGTTTATGGGAACCCCTTAGTGTCTTATAGTAAGTAAAATAAGATATAAAAATAATTTAATCTAGTTTTCCGCAAGAGTTTACAGTTATGATCACAGCTTTTATTTATTACGCTTTTATGGTTTTAAATGCTCGCGTAATAAACGAAAAAAGTTTACTCGCATTTTTATAATTGAACTGTTGTGATTGTAACTGCGCTTAATATCATAATTAATGTTAATAATACCGGTGTACAACGGGTTGTTACAAGTAGAAGGTCTCAAATGATAAAAATAACCCTGGAAATGGATTCAGAACGAAAAATTGAGTGGTTAGGCAAGTTTCAGAAAATTCAGTGAATAGTGTTTTTACCGGGTAAAAATATTGCGATACAGTTGCACTGTAAAACGTGTCGCTTGAGTTTTGAGCTCTAGGTTTTGAATACAAGTTATAAATGGTATATTTGACTAGGAAATATGATTTCTGATGAAAATGGACAGAAATTAGTGAGTTTGGGGAAGCGTGCCAACGGCGCGCGTAACAGCTTAAAACTGCGATTTCTCCGAACGACCGAAAAACTCCGGATCCATTTGATCAAGGACAATTAAAGGACAATGGTTAATGTTAAAAATTAGAATTTCTAAATAGTTTATGAAATTATGGACGTTTAGTGGAATACGCGGGAGATTTCAATTAATTTGAATCGCGTGAGGTGGCGGTGAGACCCACCCCACTTAAGTGACTTTTAAACACATGGCATGGGTCACTATTGATCATCTTTTTCTCCTTTCTCTCTCATCAAAACTGTGCTCCCTCCCTCCTCCATGGAAATTTGCTTTCAAATCTTCTTTCTCCCTTAACTTCATCGATTCTTAACCGAATCGGACGATTCTTGTCTTGAAATTCGATGGAAATCACCGCCCGAACCCGTTCCACCGATTAGTTTTCCTTGAAACCCTCTCATTTGAGAGATAATGGTTAAATCAGCCACGAATTTTGTGATTTTGGAGTTATTTGCTCAAGCCATTGCTTGGGGATCAATTGGAGGAGCCTTGTGACGTAATTGTGGGTAAGTTTCAACACCTCTCATGGATTGATTTGAAGATTTATTTTCATGAACCCTAAAAGGACTTTTGTTGATTTGTATTGTTAGAGAGCTCAAATGGAAAATGTTTGTACATGAATGTGTCTTAGAATGATGTGTAGGAGCCATAAATGCAATAAAAATTATTGGTGAAAAATATGATTTTTAACTTAGGAAATTTTGAGGATGCCATGACTTTGTGTTTTGGAATTGTGTTAGGATTGCGTTGGTGAGTTGTTGTATGATTGAATGATGTTATAATGGGATTGTATGAAGTGTGGAATAGTTAAAAATTGATGAAAAATCCCTTGGAGTACCCTATGTTGAATTTCTGCCACTAAGGGAAAAGAGAGGAATTTATGTTGAAAAATTATTTGAATTATGTGTTGTGTAATTGTATGGTAATTAGATGAGTTGTTTGGTGGTTGGAAGGTTGGAAAACCAATGGAAAAATAATTGGTAGTGTTGAGTGGTTAATTGGACCTAGAGCAAAATATTAGGCAAAACGACGCTTTAATGACGAAAAATAAAAGTGGCACTTGATATGGCCTTTTGTTGACCTATGGATGCCTAAGAAAATGAGAAAGAAAATTTATAAAAATCAAATGTAAATTAACACCTTGTTGGCCGAACCTACCTAGTGTAAGGGGTGATTTTTGAAGTTTTCGTATTTTGATAGATTTGTCGCGTATTGATGATTCGTACATAGTTGTTGTAGGTTGCCGTATGTAGATTTGAACCCTGAACCGTGAGTTCGGTGGATTGCTCTTGGTCCTGGACCAAGTGGGATTGAGGTAAGTAATTGGAACCATGCTTGTGTAATTGATGACTTGCATGTGTTGTATGAATTTTAAGTAATTGAGAATGTCCTCTATGTAGGCATTTCTGCTGTATAAAGATCTCGGAGAATATATTATTGGGAGCTAAGTGAAGAGGACTAAACAGGTAACCTCTTGGTACTGGGGCTTGATCCCCTTGTGTGTTCCACCATGCCCGTTGAGGGTGATGGTAGGAAGTGTATGTAAGTAATGTAGAATAACATGATCATGCATTTATTATGTATGTCAGTGGTACACTGGATGTACCGAGTCTCTGGCCAGTAGACAGTTTGCCTTCGGGCGTTGCGAACTTGCACTGGATAGGTCTCCGAGAGGGAGTTCCAGTTGACCTACGGTCGTGGTGTGTAATCCGGATAGAAGCACACTAGGAAGTCTGGGGTGTATATGGATGGAGGGTGCCTCGATTGGATGTTCTAGGAAAACGCCTTGGTTGAGACCCGTAGGCTTATATGACGAGCCATTAGGCAGGAGGTTGCGTGGTATTGGTAGCGACCATTCCAGCTTCGTCGTATTTTTTATCCCTATGTTCCCCAGTTTCTCTAAATCCCTTGCTATATCCCGTTTTCAAGATGTTATTTTATGTTTTTATATGCATCGAAGTGAGCCATTGGACGAAGTTTTCTCCGGAACCTCTGGGTTACTGAGATATATTCGTATATCTCACCCCGTCTTGGGGGTTTTATTTCAGGAAGTAGCAGTGGTGCAGGAGTGGCGGGCAAGAAGCCCGTAGGATGACTAGATGAAGTATTTTATATTTTGCATTTTGATGGCCACTGGGCCTAGGCTAGACTTAGGGCATGAATATTTCATATGTACGTAGGAAGAGGTTCACAATCATATTTGTTCATGTCATTTTTGCCTAAGTCTAGTTGTATTTGAATTATGTCATTTTGAGGTTTCTTTATCACGTATTATTTGGAGATTAAAGTTTTAATTGTAATATGTCATGGGAAGCCTTGTAAATTATACATTAGTTGATGTAATTATGAAGTATATGTAATATGATGGAAGGGCAATAGGCCTATTTTAGGATTATGATTATGTGTATGATTAGCAAATGCATGCAATTGGACTTGGATGATTGAAACCTGTTAAGTATTAATAAAGGAAGCAATGCGATACGAATTGTATAATTAATATAAACTGTTATGGGTTGTAAGTGCCCCAAGGCATTGTTGGTCCTTATTAATGCCACCCAATGATTATTAGGTACATTTGAGGTTCTTGATCACATTGGCAAATTTGGGGATTTTTGTAAAAACAAATGAAACTCTAGCGAATTTTATAGAAATTGGCATAATTTAGGCGAACTTCGGGAGAGAATATTTCCCTCCACAAAGGTCCGATAGGAACGTACCATACGCCATTTTGAAGCTTGAGATGTCCTCTATCTTATGGTAAAAGTTGGTAAAAATATGGGTTGTAAGTCGGCCTGTAGAATGCAGAGAGTGCAGACTTCCCATTTGCTCACTACACATGTGGCAGTTCTGGACCGGTTTTGGGAAATTTATTCCCGCTACTTTACTTGTTCAAATTAGGTGTATGATATATCAAATTGAATCTTGAGGTGTCTAGTTTATTGTATAAAATTTTGAGAGAAATTGGTTGAATGGATTTTCTTCAGTAATTCGTGGAGTGAAGGATGTTTGGAGCTGTTTTGGGGTTGGTTGGTAGTTTTGCGTGTCCAACTTCAAACGGCGATATCCGGAGCAAACGAGCTCTAAATAACTCGTGTGATAGCTTCCTAGAAATTTAATTGAGCGTAGAATAACATATCAAAAGATGGGAGGCTTGTAGAATGCGGTTTATCCGCATAAAATTAAAGACCGAACCATGTTCAAAAGAGTAGAAAATGTAAAAGTGAGAATTATGCTAAGTGAGTTTATGGGATCCCCTTAGTGACTTATGTAAGTAAAATAAGTTATTAAAGTAGTCTAAATAAGTATTCCGCAAAGTTTTTACAGTTACGGTCATAGCTTTTAATTATTACGCTTTTTATTGTTTTAAATGCTCGCATAATAAACGGACAAAGTTTACTCGTATTTTATAAATGAATTGTTGTGATTGTAACTGCGCTTAATATCATAATTAATGTTAACAATACCGGTGTACAACGGATTGTTACAAGAGATACATGAGTGAGGTAGATAAGTTTATACCTACTGGGTTAGTTTGAACTCACTTAAGTAAACAGAACACTATCTCTCTCTCTCTCTCTCCCTCGTTTCTCCTTCCCCGTTGAGTACATAAGAGCTTGAAAATTTTCAAAAATCATAGAGAGAGCTAGAGATCTCCAAATCACTTGGTTCCAAAGCCAAATATGTGTCAAATACTCTCCTCTTCAAAGCCAAACCATCATTTTCAAGTGGGGATTTGTGTGGAGTGAGATACCACCCCAAGCCAAATATACGTGCACTTGCGTTAATGTGTGATTGAAAAAAGGGTTACACTATTGCACAACAAGTTTTTGGCGTCGTTTCCGGGGAATATAACACCTCGCAAATCTAAATTAAGTATTAAAATATTAAGTGAGTAATTAAGTGAAGGATTAGTGAAAAATCCTGAAGATTAGGCTAAATACAAAGAAAGGGCAAAAAGGTAATTAGCCAACACGCAACCCTAGGAAGATAAAAATTGAGTAGAAGGTCTCAGATGATAAAAATAAATCAAGAAATGAATTCAGAACGAAAAATCAAGTGGATAGGCAAGTTTCAAAAAAATCAGTGAATAGTATTTTTCGCGGGTAAAAATATTGCGGTACGATTGCACCGTAAAATGTGCCAGTTGAGTTTTGAGCTCTAGGTTTCAAATATGATTTATAAATGGTCTATAGAACTAGGAAATAGGATTCCTGATAATATTTGATGGAATTAAGTCAGTTTGGGGAAGCGTGCCAACGACGCGCGCGACAGCTTAAAACGGTGTTTTCTCCGAACGATCGGAAAACTCCGGATTCATCTGATCAAGTATAATTAAAGGGCAATGGTTAATGTTAAAAATTAGAGTTTCTAATAGGTTTTGAATTTATGGACGTTTAATGGAATCGGAGGAAAATTCAAATGAGTTTGAAATCGCGTGAGGTGGCGGTGGGACCCACCCCACTTAAACCACTTAAGCCACATTATCCTAGGATACTATTCATCATCACTTCCCTCCTCTCTTCCTTGCAAACCCGCAGCCCTTCCCTTGCATGAGCCATTTTCACTCAAATTTTCTTTTCTCCATAACTACATCATTTCTTAACCAAATAAAGTGATTTTTGTGTTGAAATTTGTTGGAAACAACCTTCTAAACACATTGGCACTAGTGGAAAGCCTTGAATCCAGCTATATTTTGCGAAAATCCCTCCTCAAGGCCGCAGATCAAGCTTGGAGATTTGTGTTCATGGAGCTTCTAAGTGCTCCAATGGTGGAGTATAGTTAGGAGGAGCCTTGTACCTCCCATTTGGGTGAGTGTTCTTGCATTTTAAACGGTTGAATGAGATGATTTGATTTTTGAACCCTAGACCTTGCATGGTTGATGTGTGATGTTAGAGAACTCAATTGGAAAAAGTTTGTACATGAAAAGGTCTTAGAATAATTTGTATTGATGATAAACGCAATGAAAATTTTAGGTGAAAAAATGGGATTTTTAACTTAGAAATAATTTTGATGGTCATGACATGAATTTTTGGAAATGTGTTAAGAGGTTATTGGTGAGTTGTGGTATGATTATATGATGATATAGTGTGATTGGTTGAGGTGTGGAGATGTAAGAATTGATGGAAATCCCTTGGAGGGCACTTCGGCCATAAAACAAAAAGAGGAGAATTAATGTGTTTGACATGGTATGAATGATGTAATGTGTAATTAAATGGTATTTAGATGGGTTATGTGGTGGTTGGAAAGTGGTAGAATCTATGGAAAACAATAGGTGGTGTTAAGGACATAAATGAACCTAGAGGAAACTATTTAGCAAAACGATGCTTAAAAGACGTAAAACGAAAAAACGACACTTGAATTAGCCTCATGGTAACCTAAGGATGAGTGATAAAATGAGAAAGAAAGTTTAGAAAAATAAATCTCTAAATAACACATGTTTGGCCGAACCATCAAGGAGGATGGGGAGGATTTTGTAATTTTCGCGTTTTGATGGAAATTGACGTATACTGATGGTTGTACATGGTTGTATAGGTTGCCATACATCGACTTGAATCCCGAACAGTGAATTAGTGGATTGCCCTTGGTCCTGGACCAAGTGGAATGAAGCATTATGTTGTGTACCAAGTTGAGAAATAAGCTGCTATGGAGCTAAGTGGAAAAACATTTTGAGGTAACCTCTTGGTACTGGGGCTTGTCCCCCTTTTTTTGTTCCACCATACCCGTTGAGGGTAATGGTAAGAAGTGTATATGAGTAGTGTAGAACAACATGAGCATGCATGCATTATCACAGTGGGTACTTATGTACCGAGTCTCTGGCCAGTAGACAGTTAGCCTTCGGGAAGTGCGGACTTCCACTGGATAGGTCTCCGAGAGGGAGTTCCAGTTGACCTAGGGTCGTGGTGTGTGATCCCGATAGGAGAACACTAGAAATGTCTCGGGTGTTATGGATGGAAGGGGTACCTTGGTTGTGGTTCTTGGAACACACCTTGGATGAGACCCATAGGCTTATATATCCCGATATCAGTATTCGGATATCCAGATCCCCATATCCAGATATCAATATCCGGATATCAATATCCGGATATTTCACGGGCAAATATCTGGATATTTCATGACAGAATGCAGTTTCTGCTTTTCGCGAAGATATCCCTTCAGGGTTCCATTTTTAACACTTAAACACGTTAAAGCATGCATCTTTAAGCTCATTTAGGTTCAACTATCAGTTGGTTACATGATTAACTCATTACATGCAAAGACACTACCTTTAAGCCATAAAAACTCATGATCATGATAAGGTAACTCACCCAAAGCTCAACCAGCCAACAAAAGGTGATCTTGGAGCTCACAAGACAACTCCAAGGTTCTGACTTCTTCAAGAAACGAAAATGACAACACAAGCTATGCCCTTTCTTCACAAAGAGGGCTTCTTGAAGCCTCTCAAGCCAAGAACAAGATGACCTTCACCCGTAAACTCTCAAACTCAACACTAGAACCCCACACACAGCAACTAAACATATCAGAATGCAACACCCCACTCACTCACAAGCCAACCACCCAAAGTATACAAGGCTAGAGGTGGATAATCTCACATAAAAGAGGTGTCTTGAAGGGTTTAGGTGAAGAAAAGCTAACAAAACAGAGAAGAAAATGGAGGAGCACCAGCTGCTGACCAGCCACCACGTAGAGGACCAAAGGAATTAACCTAGGTCTTTGTGCCACTCTCTATTTATAGCCGCTTAAAGGTTAATCACTCAGTATTATCGTTAATTGCTACGCTTAGCATTTTAATCCCAAACTCAGGATTCTTAACCTACTCAATGTTACAAGAATTATCATATTTTTCTTATATTTCTCGGAGCACCTTTCCGGTACGCGCTTTTCATAGCCAGTGCCAGTTTCGGGCACCAGTTCACATTATTTTAACTTGAAACTCGTTTTACAAGTCAAATATATTATTCTAGGAATTATCATGCACTTATAATAATTTTTCGGGATACTTTTTTTGTACGCATTTATACCGACTAGCAGAATCGGTATCTGCATTTTTCTTCCGAAAAGCGACTTTCAGCATTCTTAATCACTTATCATAATTATTAAAGCCTCTTAATAATTATTAGGGTCAATTATGGAATCATTTCCTAATTTAACATAATTAATTAATTAATTTCCTTAATTAACGGTACGGGTTCTTACATTCACCCCACCTTTTAAGGATTTTGTCCTCAAAATCAGAAAACATACCTGTCTCGAAACTTGGGGTACTGCCGGAGAAGCTCGTCCTCACGCTCCCAAGTACACTCCTCAGGAGTTCTTCCGGTCCATTGCACTTTGACCATCGGAATGATCTTGCTCCTCAGCTGCTTCTCGCCACGATCGAGAATCTTAAGTGGTCCGACGGGAGTCTTCAGGTTCTCCCGAACCTCCACATCATCAGGTTGCACCACGTGCGAAGGATCTGCTATGTACTTCCGAAGCTGAGACACGTGAAACACGTCGTGGATGTTGGCCAAGTTCGGAGACAAGGGAAGCCGGTAGGCAACAGGTCCTACTCTACCAAGGATCTGGTATGGTCCAATATATCACGGGCTCAGCTTCCTCACTCCGAGTGCCCGACCAGCACCGGTGACAGGTGAAAGTCTCACAAACACGTGCTCACCCTCACTGAACTCCAGTGGACGATACTTGACATCATAGTAGCTCTTCTGGCGATCCTGTGCCTGCTTCAACTTTTCACGGATCATCTGGATCTGCTGGGTGGTATCTTGGACAAAGTCCAAGCCAAAAAGCTCTTTGTCCCCAACCTCAGACCAACAAGTAGGAGTCCGACACCTCCTACCATACAGTGCTTCGTAGGGCGTCATGCCCATGCTAGCATGAAAGCTATTGTTGTTCGAAAATTCAACCAACGAAAGGTACCTATCCCATACCGAGCCCTGCTCCAACGTGCAAGCCCGCAACATGTCCTCCAAGGTCTGGATGGTCCTCTCAGTCTGTCCATCAGTCTAAGGGTGATAGGCGGTACTCAATCTCAACTGCGTACCAAAAGCCTCATGCAGCGCCTCCCAGAACTGAGATGTGAACTTCGGGTCCCTATCACTGATGATACTCTCGGGCACCCCGTGAAGCCTCACAATCTCGCGAAGATATAGCTTGGCCAACTTCTCTGTGGTGAAGCTCACCTTCACTGGAAGAAATGGGCAGACTTTGTCAGTTTGTCCACGATGACCCAAATAGAGTCACAACCCGCTTGAGTCTTAGGCAATCCCACCACGAAATCCATGGAAATACCTTCCCACTTCCACTGTGATACTTCAAGAGGTTGAAGTTCACCAGACGGTCTCTGATGTTCAATCTTCACCTTCTGGCAAACCAAACACTTGGACACAAAGACAACAACATCTTTCTTCATGCCCGGTCACCAGAAGTTCTTCTTCAGGTCTTGATACATCTTAGTAGCACCAGGGTGGATAGAAAACTGGCCCTTATGGGCTTCTGCCATAACCTCATCGGTCAACGGACCTCGAGGAACCACGATCCTCTGTTGAAACAAAAGAAGTCCATCATCATTCCAAGACACACTGTCTTGGTTCTTCACATAATCCAGACACTCTCTCTGAACTTGTGCCTCTTTGATCCTTTCTAACAGCTCATTCACAACGTCTGTTGCTTCCATCTCGAGAAGTGCACTCCCACACGGAGCGGTCACTGCTTGGTTTCGGAACTTCTCAACCACATCAAGAAAACCAAGTAACAAACTGGATGAGCTCCCGGGTTTCCGGCTCAAAGCATCAGCTACCACATTGGCCTTGCCAGGATGGTACTTTAACTCAAAGACGTAATCCTTTATGAACTCCATCTATCTCCTCTGCCTCATGTTCAACTATTTCTGATCGAAAAGATACTTCAAACTCTTGTGGTCACTGAACACCACAAACTTCAAACTAAAAAGATAATGCCTCCAAATCTTGAAAGCAAACACAATAGCAGCCAACTCCAAGTCACGAGTAGGGTAGTTCTCCTCATGAGGCTTTAGCTGCCTCGAAGCATAGGCAATCACTTTGCCCAACTGCATCAACACACAACCTAGCCCCTTCCCGTAGGCGTCGGTGTAAAGCTCAATCTCAAGCGCAAGATCAGGAAGGACCAACGCAGGTGCAGTAGTCAGTCTCTCCTTCAACTCCTGAAAACAGACCTCACACTCGTGAGTCCACACAAATGGAGTCTCCTTCCGGGTGAGACGAGTCAAAGGGAGAACCATTGTGGAGAAACCCTTGATGAACCTCCGATAGTAACCTGCAAAACCCAGAAAGCTCCTCACTTCCGTAACTGTCTTGGGCCTCTCCCAATCCAGTACGGCCTCGATCTTGTTCGGATCCACTGCAACTCCTTCAGCAGAAATCACATGCCCAAGAAACTTCATAGACTTGAGCCAAAACTCACACTTTGAAGGCTTCGCATACAACTTCTTCTCCTTCAGCACTTGCAGAACAATTCTCAAATGCTCCACATGCTCATCCTCCGTCTTGGAGTAAATCAAGATATCGTCAATGAAGACGATCACAAACTGATCCAGGTACGGCTGGAAAATCCGGTTCATGCAATCCATGAACACAGCAGGTGCATTGGTGAGTCCAAACAGAATCACCAAATACTCAAAATGACTGTATCTCGAACAAAATGCGGTCTTAGGGACATCCTCCGACTTCACCCGAATCTGATGGTATCCGGACCGGAGATCAATCTTCGAATACACGCAAGCACCCCTGAGCTGATCCAACAGATCATCAATCCGAGGAAGGGGATACTTGTTCTTGATCGTCACCATGTTCAGCTACCTGTAGTCGGTGCATAATCGCATTGTCCCGTCCTTCTTTTTCACAAAGATGACTGGTGCTCCCCAAGGAGACACACTCGGTCGAATGAAATCTTTCGCTGAAAGATCCTCAATATGCTTCTTCAGCTCTGCCAGCTCCGGTGGCGACATCCGGTATAGAGCTAATGAAATAGGGCCCACACCAGGCAACAAATCAATGGAGAACTCTATCTCCCTCTGTGGCGAAAACTCAGGAATCTCCTTAGGAAACACATCGAGGAATTCCCTCACCACAGGAATGCCAGTGATATCCTCTTGAGTCCCACTCACCAAACCTCCCAACATGACATATCCAAATGCGCCAGCTCTCAAGGCTCTCCTAGCCTGCAACAAAGAAATGTACGACGAGGAACTGGCTGTGGAATCACATGGAGACATCACCACATGTTTGGCACAACAGTCAATCAATGCATAATTTCTGGACAACCAATCCATGCCCAAAATAACCTCCAAGTTGGCCATCGGCAATCCTATCAGATCTACCAAGAACTCACGGCCCTCCCACTGAAACACGACATCTCGATGTACAGTGGTAGAATCACACTTTTCTCCGGTGGCGGTGGTAACCCGCAACGGTGGAGAAAACACAGACATGGGCAACTCAAGCCCCACAGAAATCGGGGTTGCAACAAAAGAATGCGTAGCCCCAGAGTCAAATAAGACATCAACAGATGATGCACCAATAGTAACAGTACCTCTGACTAGGTTCGGAGCTCGATCCGACTACTGACGATCCAGGGTATAAACACGTCCAGAAGACGGTGGCACTGCCGGTGCCGAAGTAGGTGGAAGGGGAACCATCTGAAGTGGCACTGCCCGCACTGCCGTAGCTCTCATCGTCGACAACGGACAATCTCTAGAGAAGTGGCCCTCCTTGCCACACTGGAAACAAATCAACTGGCCGGTAGAACACGGCCCAAAATGAGTCTTCCCGCATCCCGAGCACTTGGGAGCAGGAGGTCTCGCTGCACTCCCTTAAGCAGAAGTCCTCTTGAACTGATTCGGCGCCTGCCGAGCTGCCATCTGCTTTCCCTTGCCCTTGTTCCCAAACTTCCTGTCCCTCCAAGAAGTGGAACTACCAGCTACTACCTTCGTCGCCTCTGTAACCTTGGCCTTCTTGGCCTTACTCGAGTCGTAGAAGTCCTCGATATCACGACACTGCTGAACCAGTGTCCCAAAGTCTCTCGAAGCAGAACCAGCAAGGTAACCAGCAATATCCTCACTAAGTCCTCTGCAGAACTTAGCAGCCAAGAATGTAGGAGTAGGCCTCGCCATCCTAAAATGTACAAACTTCACCAACTGGTTGAACTTGGCCAGGTACTCGTCCACAGACAACGAGCCCTGAACCAACCGGTCAAACTCTCCCTGCTTCCTCTCCTGAGCATCGTAAGGGAAATACTGACCCATAAAGCAATCCTTGAAGAATGGCCACGTCATCACATGACCCTGCATCTCGTAGACATGAGAAATATTCATCCACCACTCATGGGTGTCGCCCTCTAACATGTAGGTAGCGAACATCAACTTCTGCGGATCAGTACACTGCATGACCCGAAAGATCTTGTCCAATGCCTGTAGCCAACGCGCCGCAGCAATAGGCCGGGTCGAAGGATTGGGCCGGGTTGACCCGTTTTGCCAACCCTAATAATGACCCTAGCCTATAATTAAAGGAATTAAAGTCATCTTTGATGAAAAAAAGTAAAAATGGCAGTTTTGGGGTAAAAATACAGGTAAACAAAGTTACCCAAAAAGTGAAAGTAAAATTATAAATATTACCAAAAAAATATTTTGGATTAATGTGTAAAGTTGGAATGAGATAACTGAGCGGGGTAGATAAGTTTATACCCACTGGGTTAGTTTAAACTCGCTTAAGTAAACAAAACACTCTTTCTCCCTCGTTTCTCCTTCCCCGTCGACAAACCCTTTCCCCATTACATAAGAGCTTGAAAATTTTCAAAAATCATAGAGAGAGCTAGAGACCTCCAAATCACTTGGTTCCAAAGTCAAAAATATGTCAAATCCTCTCCTCTTCAAAGCCAAACCATAATTTTCAAGTGGCGAGTTGTGTGGAGTGAGATACCACCCCTTTACCATTTCTCTTTTTTAAGTAATTTTGGTGATTTGAGTGTTTTGGGAATAACGGAGCTTGGGATTTACCTTTCCTAGTATTCTAGCAAGATTGATGGCAAGTTTCCCCAACTCGAACTTCATTTATATGGAATTTCAAGAAAGTTAGGTTTTGTGATGAATAGTGTACGAAAATGTGAGTATTTTATGGATTGTGATTGTTGTTTGTGGTATATTCATGTTGTAGAGTTGATCCCAACGTTGTTTTGAGTGATTTCCACGGATTAAGTGGATAGACCCATTAACCCAATGCCTAAAGATTTTGGGTTGAGATGTGATGTCGAACCCACTTGGTGTATTTAGAGTAGGTTAGCCCATTGGTGGTGGTCCCCCACCACAGGCTTCCCATGAACCCGCCTGGCATTGGTATCAGAGCCGAGTTGGGCTCGAGCTAGCCTGAATATTGGTTAGGACGTGGGTTAAGTACTGGAGCCCTGGGGTACTCGATTGAGGGGGGGCATATCAATGTTGGGTTTGACACTTGAGAGGGAGATTGTTGGGATATTCAAGTGTGACGAGTCTCACATTGGTTGGTAATGGGCTAAGTGAAGTGAATATAAGTGGATGAATCCATTAACCCGATACCTTAAGTTTTTGGGTTGAGATGTGGGGTCGAACCCACTTGGTATATTTGGAGTAGCTTAGCTCATTGGTGGTCATCCCCCGCCACGGGCTTCCCTTGAACGAGCCTGACAAATTGCACAGTGCTTTTCTTTATCTTTACGCTTTTCAGCTATGTGGTATTAACTAATGGAGCTCTTCTAATTAATGAACTATGTCAAAGATCTATATTCCTTACAAAAAATATAACCCTACACTTATCAATATTGCTTGTTAGTAGTCAAACACAAATGTATAAATTAAAAAGAAGAAGAAGTAAAACCTCATTTACAATAGTTTAAAAAAAACATAACGTATACTTTTGTAGAGCTGCAACAGCACTAAGCAGTAAATGGTGTCGTGTAAACACACTCGTGCAATGCAAATATTTATAGCACAATGTTGTCGGAAAACATAAAAAAAGTTCAATATAACATACTCTTTGTCAATGCTACAACATGATCCAATCCCGGGGGGACCAGAAAAACTTGGAAAAACCCGAATGATCAGACAAAGGTGAAATTCGACCTTAATCCAAGTGAAAAACAACTGTCCCTCTTTCCTTGTCTTTGATGTCAGAGCTACTAGCATCTCCAAAAATCGCACAGTTCCCTTTGCCAACACATAAATCCGACACAGAAACAAAGAACGCCCAACTCAACCCCGCGAACATAACTCGGCTCCCCAATCTCCTCAAATGCATCCACTTTCCCCCTCTCTTCAAGCCTATACACATTAAACCTCATAAATCTCAACCACCTCGGCTCAGAAATATCATCAGAATCATCTATATCAGAATCATCAAGCACATTTGCCACTACGAACCTGTCTACCAAGAACAACTCAGATCAGAATGAACCAAGAGTTATGTGTTCAATTCTACTTGTATAAAAAAAATTATTGAAATTCATTTGAGTGAGACTTATAATTTTATTTTTTTTTAAGAACTTTGTGTGAAGCTTTAACATTGATGATTTTGGAATCGAAATTTCTCATCACAAAATCTGAAATAAGATATTACAAATTAGAGTCTAATTTAATCATCAAGCACATTTGCCACTACGAACCTGTCTACCAAGAACAACTCAGATCAGAATGAACCAAGAGTTATGTGTTCAATTCTACTTGTATAAAAAAAATTATTGAAATTCATTTGAGTGAGACTTATAATTTTATTTTTTTTAAGAACTTTGTGTGAAGCTTTAACATTGATGATTTTGGAATCGAAATTTCTCATCGCAAAATCTGAAATAAGATATTACAAATTAGAGTCTAATTTCATGTTTACTAGTATAACTGCAATTACAATATTAGTATAACTGCAAACTCTAGCTGTGTATAGTAATAAAAAACAACAAAAGTACCCCTCATATGCCATTAACATTTATTTTTAATCATCTTTTTTGGCTTTTTGACTCATTTGGGATCTTTGACCATTCAATACACCTATTTGGTATTGGGCAGGAAAATTTTACCATTGGTAGGCGTTTGGTTACACGGGGTCCTAGCGGGTTCGAGTATCGCCCCCTCCCCCAGCGAACCCCCCCTTTTTTCAACCAATCCTGCCCCCTTCCCCCAGCGAAACTGGTTTTTTTTTAATTCTGCTTCTGGTGTGTACACGTCTCCATTGGGATACTTAGTGAACTTATCACACCTCACTGTGACCAACTCATTATTTGGCCCCACAAACGTCATGTACTGGTGAATGGTGGATACCTCTGCTCCAAATGCTAGGATGGAAGGGCGTCCTAGGATAATGTTGTAAGTTGGGTTAAGAGAATTTACCACTAGAATTTTGACATTGGCGGACTAGGAGGATGGCTTCTTTCCTAATGTGAGAAGCAAATCTATGGATCCCAAGGTAGTTGTCCTATTACAAGCGAAATCCATCATCACCCCATGAACGGGGGTGAGATCTTTTTCAAAGAAGTCCAACTTCTTCAAGAAATTCAGGAATATGATGTCTGCACCACTACCCATGCCAATAAACATCCGTGAGACTTCAGTGCTAGCGAGTATCCCAGAGACTACCAGAGGGTCATTATAACCCATTTCAGTGTTTATCTTTTTTAAAAATAAAAATAAAAATAGTTTCATTGGGGAGGGGGCAGAACTGGTTGGAAAAAAAAAGTTTGGGGTGGAAGCAGTACTCAAACCCGCTGGGACCCTCGGGCGGAACCAAACGCCCCCTAGCAGTAAAATTATCCTACCCAATACCAAACATGTGAACAACATATAGGGAAACCCCATATAGGTCAAAGAGCCTATTTTTGTCCGTGTTTGAATGTGGGGCTTCTTTGCAAGCTTATGAATTGGAGTATTACTAAATGAAGAGAATGATAATTGCATTGAATGATGAACGCTACAGTAATTGCTGATATTTATATCAGCTTAATACAATAAGAGAAAAAGAAAGAATTTAGCTAAAGTTGCTAAACTAAGCTAGCTGAATAGAAAACCGTAAAGTAACTAAGCGTAACTACTTAACATAGCAATAACCACCTAACTACCTATCAACTATACAATAGAGTAACCATTAGATAAATAGTTAATGACAAGGAAGTGGTAATATAACTACTCACATATTGAAATGTATTTTAATAATTAGATTATGGGCTAAAGGGTTTATTTAGCGAACATCCTAAAATTCGAGTGAAAATACACATGAAGAATAAAATAGTAATTTGACAAATATATAACACTAACCGGTGAAATGATAAAATTAGACTTTATTTGATGAAAATAATGATGGATTTGGATTCAGATTGAAATTTGGAGCATATAGGCAAATTTTTGGAAAATTGATGAATAATAATTTTTGCCGGATAAAATATTGAGGTACAATTCTACCGGTTAAATCAGAAATGAGATTACTGCTCTAGGATTGAACATATAATGAAAGATGTATACAGAATCAAGGAAAATGATTAGTGAAATTATTTGGTGAATTTTAATGGTTTTTGAGGAAATGTGCCAAAAGTACGTAACTAGAGGTAAAATCATAATTTCTCCAAATTATCGGAAAATTTTATGTTCATCTGTTAAAGTAAATTTAATGGACTTTGGTGAATGCTGAATTTTTGATTAATTGATGAATTTGGGAGTTAATTACAGATTAGTAGTATAAATGAGTAAATGTAAGTGAAAATTAAACATGTGGGACCCACACCACATAAGTGAATTATAATACATGTGCAAAATTTGAATTCCATGTCATCTTTAACCTCATTAGCCCCCTCAAGCCTGAGCCCTCCATTGGTCTGCCTTAAAATAAAGCTTGATTTTTACTTTGATTTCTATACATCTTTAGGAGAAACCTTGAACATCAAAGTTCTTCTAAATCACCTTGGGAACATATTTCCTCTCTTGGGTTTTGGTTGAAGAGATCCTCCCCTCCCTTGCTTGGACGGTTTTGTGGTGGGAGAAAGCAATTGTGGGTGGTTTGACTTCATTAAAGGCTTGAAAACCTATCCTAAGAACATTTGAAGACCATTATGGTAAGTATTTCTGTTTCCATTAAGTTTTGTAGAGATCATAAGTTTGATGAACATATGAATATTTTTTGTGGGTTGTGGTAGTTGGAGGCATTGAATGCCCACGTGGCTTTGGAATTTATTGGTTATAGTAATGTCTTGTTGATGAAAATGCAATAAAATTTTAAGGCATTGTGTTGGACACTTTTTAGACAAAATTTTGTAAGATGAACATAGATTACTTGTGAAACAAGTTATTGAAGAATGGTGTAATTGGATTATGGATTGTTTGAATCATAAATGGTAGAGTTAGAAGAAAGTTTAATGCATGAAATCAAAATATGAAGCTTTTGAAAGGTTCAAGATTTTTAAGTCAAGAGTATAAAATCAACTCAACTTAAAAATTAAGAGGTTTAGAAGTGATAGAGGAGGAGAATACACAATGACAGGGCTCAAGGAATTTTGCGCTTAGGAGGGCACAATACTTAAAACCACTGCTCCTTACTCACCCTAATCAAATGGTGTTGCCGAGCGCAAGAATAAGATATTAACTGAAATGTTAAATTCTATGTTACTTACAGCTGGCATGCCTTCCTCCTATTGGGGAGAAGCAGGTCTAACTGCTAATCACATGCTGAACAGGTTGCCGCACTCTAAGTTGTCTATGACTCCTTATGAGATATGACATAAGCATTCTTGTAGATATGATACTCTTAAGACTTGGGGATTATTTCTTATGTAAGAATAGAAGATCCTAAGAGACCTATGGTGGGACCTAGAACTATTACTTGTGTATATCTAAGAAGTGCAGAAGACAGTGCTGCAAATAGATTTTTGGATCTATCTACAAACACGGTGATAGAATCCAGAGATGCAGAATTATTTGAGAATAAGTTTCTAAAAAATTATGGCTTGAGTGTTTCTGGATCTACATATATGATTTTAGAATTTCCTATAGAATCTGAAACCCTTCTAACACTAACCTCACACAACTGGCTGTTGAATCAGTTCCAGTTAAAACATCTACAAGAAAGAGAGTTCCCAAAGACTTTGGCGAGGACTTTGTCACCTACCATCTAGAGGATGGTTCATTCTTTTATCAGGAAGCAATGAGATCTAGGAAATCTCTACTATGGGCATAAGCCATTGATGATGAAATGAGCTCACTGCTGCAGAATCATACTTAGCAGATAGTCAATTTACCAAAAGAGGCTAAGGGTATAGGCTTAAGTAGGCACTGAATAAGAAACTAAATAATGATGGATCGATAGCTAGATTCAAAGCACGTTTAGTAGCTAAAGGCTATAGACAACAAAGTGGAGTAGGCTATTTTGATGTCTACTTACCTCTGAGCCATCTATCAACTATAAGAATTCTTCTTACTTTAACGTCTATTGAACACTATGTAGTGCATCAAATGGATGTAAAGACGATTATTGGATGACATTTTAATTCTTGGCTTCGATCGTTCTATAGTGAGTGACATGAAAGCTAATTTAGCTAAAAAAATTGACATGAAAGATCTTGGTATTGCTAATATCATTCTTGGTATGAAAGTAAGCTTCGAAAGACAAGTCATCTCCCTTAGCCAGACTCATTATATTGAGAAATTACTTTCTATCTGGGGATACAGTAGTGAGTGCAAACTGAGGGAGACACTATGTGATTATAATAAAAGACTGAGTCCTCACGAAGGGACCAACGTGGATCAGTTAAAGTATTCAAAACTGATTGGTAGTATCTTATATGTTGCGAGTTGCACTAGACTTGACATAGTCTTTACAGTTGGCATGCTGAGTCATTTCACTAGTAATCCTAGTAAAGAGCATTGGAATGCCCTCGATAGGCTGATGAGATACCTCAAAGGTACTAAAGATTGTGTTATACTCTACTCTGGTTATCCTTCAATTGTGGATGGATATTCTGATGTGTCATGGTGCTCAGAAATAGGAAATAGTAAGTTCATTAATGAATATGTATTCACTTTGAGTGAAATTGCTATTACTTGGAAATCCAAAAGATTGACTTATATGCATTGTCGTCTATCGAATCAGAACTTTTTGCTTTAGCCTCAGCCGAAGAAGAGGTAGAGTGGATAAAGAATCTGATTATGCATATTCATTTGACTTGGCTATAAATTAATTCTTGAGTAAAGTCCTTTTTGGGTCCCTAACAAAAAACACAGTTTCCACTTTCGTCCCTTATAAAAAAAAGTCATTTTTTGGTCCCTTTACAATTCCAGTTCTTTAAAAATGTGGTCCCTCAAAAATTTAATAAAGACCCAATTTAGTCCCAAAAAAGGACTAAGATGGGTATTTTTTTTGTAAAGGATGAAAGTGGGCACCGAGTGTTTTGTTAGGGACCCAAAAGGGGCTTTACTCTTAATTTGTTAAGCCTCTTATGTGATAATCAAGCCGTTGTCCAAGTTGTTAAAAAATTCTCTCTTTAATTCAAAAAGAAGACATGTGAGACTGAGACATGCGTTGTTGAATTATCTGATAGAACAAGGAGTTATCACTTTGATCGATGTGAGATCGAAGGATAACTTGGCTGATGCTCTCACAAAAGGTATGCCTAAAGATCGATTATTCAAAATAGTTGGGGTAATGAGATTAAAGATTATGTAGACAAGTCTTAATTACCATTTACTTACCTTTTAATTGTGTGTTTTGAATTATCGAATCTTCCTTTTTGTAGGCCAAAATAATAAGCTAAGTTCTTTTCGTAGAACTAGATATTTTTGGTAGATTATTCAACTGTTTGAATTCATAATAATACAAAATTCATATTTGATATTTTGCAGGGGATGGCATAGATGGAGGAGAGCTTAATGAGAGGGATCTTGACCAAGATTACCTCCTTGATGAATGAGTATATCATTTAGACTACGTGGGGCTTGACAGTTCACCTACTATTGCCCATTTTGATAGAGTTCATTTATTTGAAACTTACATGTTGCTATCTTTATTTTATGAACATTGTTGATTGTGAACTGATTTTGAGACATATTTTGGATGTTGGGATTTAGATGAGTTCTAAAACTCTAAATATTTATTTTGGTATGTTGGTCTCATAACAGATTCATGATAATGATGGTTTATTTATTTAGACTGCAAATGATGATTGGGTTTAATATCTTATTGTTAAAACTCTTTGATTGATCTGAGTTAATTGTCTTGGACCGGAGGTGAATGATTCATATTTGTTTGAATATTACATTGATCACTCTATTGGATTGTGTTTTACGGTGAACATAGGAGGAGATTGTTGGATATATTAATAATATAGTCAAATAGTATGTTCACATACAAGCCCAATAGGTCAAAATATGGTTATTTGGGTCCATATAGGATGGAGCCCAATAACTTGCATTATCTCTAGGATTTCGTAAGATGGAGGTAACACTGTTGAGCATTCTAAAATTTGATGTCTCTTGGTGTAATATTTCAAGCACTTCAAAACCATTCTCTTTCAAACTCATTACCTCCAACAGGGAAAGATTATGGGCACTTTTTCAGATATGAGCTTTCCTCCTTGTTCAATGAACCTTTTTAGGCTAATGGCTTAAGTGGTAGTATTTATATGGTTTCTATAATGACCCTAAATGGTAAATCTTAATTAGAGATTTAATTTAAGGATTTAAATGCCATAATTAGATTCAGTGAGTGATTCCGAGTATTTTGACTGTAATCATGACTATGTTATGAACAGTGCGTTCTGTCGGATAATTTACAGTTTTGTGAATTAACCGGTAGATCTTAAAAGAGCAAAATAATTTTAGAGACATAATTTGATAATTCTGACGACAAAAATGAGTTCAGAATGAAAAATTGTATAGTCTGGCACTTTCCGTGGAAATCTCGTGAATAGTGTTTCTACCGGGTATTTTGTACTGCTGTTTAAGCAACCGGTAGAGTCCAGAAACAAATAATTGATGAAGTAAGAATAAGAAAGTTCAATATATGCCAAGCAAGTCAATATAGGCCCAAGAAAATGATAAGTTTATAAGTGTTAAGTTTCAGAATTAAATAAAGTACAGTTAGTGGTTCACAGTGCATTTCGTTAAAAACGGTGCAAAAATCATACTGTGAATTATGAATATTGTTACTTAGGAAATAAAAATTAATTTAAATGACTTTAGAAAAATAAAAATATATCTGTAGCTTTAAGTTAAGTTCCGGGTCAATTAAGTAAAAATACGCGATAGAAAAACAACCGGGTAAAAGGGCCACATGTGCTTAAAAGCTTAAGTGACTCAAATGAGCACTATTCAAAATCAGCTCTCTCTCCTCTCTTCCTCAAAGAAGCCGAGCTGCACTTGGTGAAAAGGGGGGTAGGGTTTGGTTCTTCATTTCTTTGATTCTCACTCAAAAGTTAACCAAATCACAAGTCCCACTACTTGAAATCGATGGGAAACCACCCAATGAGTCCATCCCACCCATTTATTTGAGCTATCATTGGTTGTGTGAGGAGATATTTCCTTCCCCAAATTCGTGTACTATTCATCAAGAGGGCAAAATGAAGTTTTTGATGGAGATTCTCTTGGTGTAGGTCTTCTAGGCTTTGGGTAGTTGATTTGAGGTAACAAACCTCTATTTCCATGATGTTGTTTTGATTATTTAAGTTATAAAATTGTGTATATGCCTTGGGTGGGAAAGCATGATGTGTTAAAATATGTATTGATGAGGAATAATTGATATTTTGATGTATAAAATGAAAATAAGCATTTGTATGTATGTAAAAAAATTAGAAAAAAATCCTATGATTCCTCTACATGTTCGGCCATCATAGGTGAAGAGTAGGTTGTTGTGCAAAAATTTTATCTTAAGTATTAGGAAGGTTTAAGGTGTAGGAATTAAGTGGAAATTTGATAAATTAGTGAGAATGCCAAAGTGGGAAAAATTATATGAAATATGCCCTTAGGTTTAGGCCTTGTGGGGCTTTGGAGGGACTTTATGCTCCAAAAATTAAGTTGGAACCTTATGAAAACATGTATTTGTACGTGTAAGTTACGTGTAAGTGAAGAAAAAGAACCTTTGTCTATGTCCTTGTAGTGTTCGACCTAGAGGGTGGTATAGGAGTATATTTTGTTACATTTTATTGTAAATAAAATGTGTTGTAATTCATTGTATAAAATTGATGAGTTAAGAAGTGAAATGACTCGAAAAATGGTTGAAAAATACTTTGATTTCCTAAGGGTATGTCCGCGGCGTTTGAAGTAAAATGGCATGAATGATATTAAAAATTCTCAAGTGAATACTTGATTAAAATTAAAGAATGCTAACTAGTATAAGGTGGTCTAGACTTGTGTATTGGCATAACATTGGCAAAAGTATAAAGAAAGGAAAATAAGCGACAAAATGTATGTTTATGAAATAATCATGGCATAATATCATTTTATTGATGCATTGTAAATTATTCTCTAGGTGTGCCTAGGGATTGAGAAGGATCGGAAATCTCTTGAAGCGATAAAAGTAACTTGTTCCACAAGTAAGCGTATTGGTAAAGCTTCAAGAGGTAAGCTCTATGTTTAAGGAGTCTTTTCCTGCTTGAGTGCTCCACCATGGTTAGTGAACTATGGTTGGACTGTATGACTGTGATTTAGATGCTTTGTATAGATGCATTCATATAGAGTTATTTGATAACATGATATGTTTTGCTCTGATATGACTTCTGTAATATGATTTCTATAACAATCTCTGGCCATTGATTGTATAGTACCCGGACGTCCGCTTTGGGGTCCTCCCTCGGGACTGATGGTGTACGCCTCTGATATGTCTGGTTCCGCTTTGGGGTCCTCCCTCGGGAACACGTGCGTTGATTTCCGCT
The DNA here is from genome assembly GCF_033153095.1 of Gastrolobium bilobum. NCBI lineage: Eukaryota > Viridiplantae > Streptophyta > Magnoliopsida > Fabales > Fabaceae > Gastrolobium > Gastrolobium bilobum. The sequence goes on from NW_026899924.1 coordinate 113,255, forward strand.
TGGGGTCCTCCCTTGGGAATGACGGCGCACATCTCTGATATGATATGGATATATGCTCTGTTCTGTTATGATATCTGTTATATGTTGTATTCGTATACTTTGTATCTGACTTTCATGCAGGAGTGAGCCAGGGGTATGGAGAATTCTCTATAAACCTGGAGCTTATTGAGATTTGTAATCTCACCCCTCTTTGGGGACACATTTTCAGGTGCCCAGATTCCCGGTGAGTCCTCACTAGGCAGGGACACGACACGTGGCTGAGGCAGCTGACAGATCGGATTCTTAGTGGCTGTAGGCTACTACCTTTTTGGAGTGTTTGATGTATTTTAGTATTTTCGCATTTGATGGATCATGATATTGATCCTTTATTTTGTATATGGCCTGTATATGTTTTGTACACGTCTGTCGCTTTGATGCATGTACATTTGGGTATTCAGGCACGTTATGTGATGAGGTAGTATTCAGATATGTTTACGTGTTGGATTGCATGCGGTTAGATATAGTGGCACTGAGCCAAGTTATGCATGCGCCCATGGATGGGCATTTGATTATATTTGTATAAACTGTTTATCAGGAAATGCTTCTGTGTGGGATTGGAAAATCCCCAGTTGTCCGATTTATAGAGGAAACTCTGCCCGATTTTCGTTTACGACGAATGAGAATTTAAAAAGAAAAAGAAAAAGTTAGCTCGTATTTTCAGAAGTTAAGTCTTCCGTTGTTTTCTGTTTTATCATATGTATGTTAATTGAACCGGCTCGAGACAGGGATGTTACAGTTTCTAAAAAATCCTAGCCATAAACTCATTAGGCTATAGGTTTTTCGAGCTCTTCTCGTACTCTTATCCCAATTGGTAGGGGTGGTAAACGAACCAGGGGCCTTTGGCTCGGCTCATGAAGGCCTGAGCTTACATGTATAAAATTGGTTGTTGCAACCAAGCTTGGACTTGTATAAAAGCTCATTTAATAAAAAGGTCTCAGGCTCCAATTCAAAAGCTCGGCCTTAGAGCCTCTCAAGCTGATCAAGTATATTAATTTTTATTTTTATTTTATATTTTTTATACTACTTGCAATCAGTGTTATTAAAATCGGACCTACCCGGCCGAGTCGACCCCAGAACTGGTAAACTGGTCATATAACCGGTCCGATTGAAGCAACGGATCGGCCATACATCAAAACCGGTGCGACCCGGCCAGTTTTCATAGAAATCGGTGACCCGGTCGGTTAAGCGGTGACCCGACCCGGTCCCAAAAAAAAAAATTCCAAATTTTTTTTTCAAAAAAATCATAGTGGACATATTTGAATATTTTTTCGCTTATTGAGTTACATAAGTTATGTACCTACAACACTAATATTATCTCAATTATGTACTATGTACATTTTTTTGAATTAATTTATAGTTAGAGATGTCATTTTCTGAACCTAAAGCCTCGTATGACGATCATTATATTTTTATTTGATCTTTTATTGGATAATAATATGTGATTTATTAATTTTTATATTAAAATATTTGAAATTTTTGTCATTTTTTTAGATATTTAAGTATGTTTATAATTTTTTAATATAAATTATAAAATTGCATATAATTATCGGGTCATGCGGTTGAACCAGTGGTTGAACCAGTGACCCAATACCTCGACCGTGTCAATGACCGGGCCGATTTTAATAACATTGCCTTGAATAGCCCTCTCTTTGTCTCCTCAATCCATTTCACCCTATTTTATTGGTTAAATAGACTTTTTGAATGATTTTATTCTATATTATATTGTTTGAATATACATTGAATTTATTAGGGCTATTGATTGTATATTCTGTTTGAATAAATTTTTGTTATCTTATTTTTTTAAAATAGGCTAACAATCATACTTTTATTTTTTGTAAATAAGTCAGGCCAGAGTCCCATAATTATATTCGTAACAGGTAACAAACTTGATCTGACACAATGAAATATAAGCTTAATCTTTTAAGACCAAAACTCGGGTGTGGGTTTAAGCAAAAGAGCACAAACCCAACAATTTTTTCTAGTTTTCATTTGCGTGCTTATAATTTATGAGGGAAGATATTCTTACTATCAAAATTTTCTACTACTAACTAACTTACTACCTATCTAATCACTGTTGAATCAAAGAGAGAGAATGCTAAAAAGTTTTTGAAAAAAGAGAAAATGTTGATCCAATGGTGATTAAATAAGTAGTGAGTTGGTAGTAAAAATTTTTGGTAATAAGAATATCCCTCCTCATAATTTATATATTAAAAATATCGAATGAATAACCGGATGATCGCCAATTATGATAAGAGTTAAAAACAATTTGAGGAGTGTTTGGGTTCACAACCGTAAGGATATTTCTGAGTTTAAAGTTAAAGAACTCACAAAAAAAAGTTCAAGTGATGGAGAAAATACAAAAACCACATTTTCTCTTCAAGAACAACAAGTCCATATCATCTACACTCGAGAATTCAAGTAATAGGAGTTAATAGTAGTTGAGCAAAGTTGAATCTTTTACTACTCTTGGAGGCAGAGAAGGAGGTTAGTTTTTTCAATTTCTTGTTATTTTCAGCTGCTCCTGTGGTGTTGACCTTTATTTCTTTTACGTTTTACCCAATATAGGAGAAAATTTTGCTTCCCCGAGAGAAGAAAGAGGACCAAAAACTGTGGACACTGCTCTATAATAGCCATTAAGAGTGTTTCCAGACTTGAAGCTTATTTGGGTGCAAGATTTTCTTTAAAGGCTGGCATGATCCGTATGTATCTTTATTATTGGCAATCAAAATCATAATTACGTTTGACGTGAAAATCCATCCCAATATTTGATGTTGTGTTCAATGATTTAATCCAAATAAGTCTACACAACTGGCCAAGTATGATACTGTTACAGATAGATTAGCTACCATTGCAATATTGCTATCAAAGGATAAATTCATTGATACACTCTCAATCTGGCATCTAGAGTGTTTGCCGACTACATTCTAAGTAAATGGAATTTGAAGGGACTAATTATTTTGAAGTAACAAAGAGATTAAAGCAGGAAATGGTAAAAAATTTGCAAACTATAACTGTGTATAACAGACTGAAACTATGTAAAATACATTCACAGTAAACTATCTGTTTTAGCTGGGAGCCTCTTGAAGAAATTGCTTGGCACAGATGGTAGCTTGCTCCTAAACCTTGGATGTCGCAAATAATACAAACCTGTTACCAGAGCCACCACTCTGAATGGTGTTGCATAGAGAACAACAGCTGCACAAAAGCTGAATACTTCAAAAATGCAGGTTGCTCTGGGGTCTCTCCAACTCAGTAGAGTCTGAAATCTCTCCCCTTGTGTAGCTATGTCCCCAACAATTGTCTGAATCCTACCTGCAACACTTCTAAGCCTGTCATACCTCATTCTCACTACATCAAGCGATTTTGAAGTTGGGAATGTGTCAAACTCTTCATCAAGTTCATCTGGTTGAACAGCTTCTGCCCATGAGAGTTTAGTATCCATGTGAGGAGGGTGTCTAGGACGGAACCTATAGTTCCACAGACCAATCAAGAACATGTAGAGAAACACAGTTGGTAGTATCAATTCTGGGTACCATATCAGTATCAGGAAAAGAATGTGAACTAGAATTGTTGTGATGTGATTCTTCCAATAGCAAACATCACTGAACCATCGTCCCATTGTGATCATACCAGAAAGAAGGGACATGATGCGAAAGAAGTTAGCTTTGCTTCTTCTCATGCTCCACATATGAGAATCAACATCCAGCATGTACTCCACCACCTCCTTCCTTAGAGAGGGTTCAGCTCGGCCAAGCCTCGCACCTACAATATTCATGGCTTGGTATCTTAAATTGTCAATTTGGTTAACTGTGAAAGGATGTAAGTAGTGCATCTTGGGAAGCATGGGTTGGCCATAAATGTAAACCATATTAGCTAGTGAGAGTGAAGTAAACCTCACTGCTAGCTGAAGCTCACCCATCCTCTTAACTCCATGTGGGTGTAAAACAAGAAGTGGATGAGAATTTATGTAAATCCTATGAGCTTCAAGTGTTGAGAGCCGAATCCTTACCTTTCCAATTCTAGAATCTCGGGCTGCACTGCCACTAGGAGCTTTTTCCCCTCCACCTAAATGGCAATTGTCAAAAACCCCCAATGTTATCACAGTGCAAGGATCATAAACCTCCCATGTGTATTGCTCATTCCATTTTGGACTAAAAGTGTCCACAAGTGTTCTAGTTCGGACCCATTTCTGACCATACTTTGCAACACAGTATGCATCTGTGCTGCCACGGCCATCCTTCATCTTCATTGGGAGAAGCCCTTGTGCTCCTAAGATGCCTACTTCAAGTATCCCAATAGGCTGCTTCCATAATTGTCTTGCTGTTGGTCTTTGATCACTTATGTACAATGCGGATTCGTCTAGGACATGGTATCCACCTTCAAGGCAAATTCTCAGGTGAATCCTGCTTGAAAATTTAAGCTCATTCCTCCTATCACCTTCCAACACTCCAAAACCAAATGTCTGAAGATTGAACCAGCGAGAATGAACTGGCCTGTGGTCCAGCCGCTTCTCAAAGAGGGTCAATGGCAAGCTTATTTTCCCAAGTACCTCGTCTTTTGAAGGGTGCACACGATCCTCCACTGTAATTGTCAATTGCTCCTCAAATGGTTCAGCAGCTACAAAAACTAAATCTTCATTCCAAAGTGGAGTAGTTGTTCTAGTGGGACATATATTGGTCTTCAGTGCTTGGCACCCCACTTGAGCTTTCACAAAAACCTCTGGTAAGCGGTTTCTGTCTCTAGATATCACATCTTGAGCTTCAATGACATTGACTCTAAGATACCACAGCTTTGGTGACACATAAACCTTTGATCTGACGTTGAAAACACCTTCCCCATACACAGTGGCAGCATCAGAATGCCAAGCATATGAGAAAGCTTCATCAGCTTGTGTTCCCATCCAAACTGCAAGCATAATATCACCCCTGACCTTACCTTCTCCTCCTAAGTCCTCGAGTCTGTACCATTGAGGGGCCAGTGGGCTATCTGGTGGAACTCTTGTTGGAACCTCATTGAGGTCAAAAACCACCCTTCCAAGATAATCATCTCTACCAACCATTTCCTTGTCTTTCACAAAGACTTCTAGAACAGAAGATTGAATGCGGTCTTTGGAGAAAGCAAACACTTGGTTCCACTCTGGGTTCAATTTCTTCTCAAAGTGCTTTGTTCTTCCTTTGTAGTTCCCCAGCTTCACTTCCACATAAGGATTACAGCTTGAGGTGATGTTGCTTGAGGGAAGGTCTTTCGCTTTCACGACACGAACATACAGATAAAACATCTGCTCAACAAGGTCATATGTGCTTGTGAATCTTTCACCACCACTCACCAACCCTCTTCCATTACTAGGCCACCGCTCACCAAGCTGTGGGTTGGTGTCCATGAGATTGTAGTTTTCATCATCACTAGCATGTACTTGGGGATCAACTGGGTGCATTGTGAGTGGTGTACCTTGTGGTTGTCTCTCTACTAAAATCCTTGGCTGGGGGTTTGTGGCATTGAGATTGTAGCTTTCATCATGGCTAGGATGGATTTGAGGATTAACTTGGGGCATTGTGAGTGGAGTTCCCCTTGGTTGTTTATCTACTAAAATCCTTGGTTGTGGAATGGTGTCCTTGAGATTGTAGCTTTTATCATGGCTAGGATGAACTTGAGGATTATTTGAGTGCATTGTGAATGGAGTACCTGGTGCTCGTGCTCGTCTCTTAATTGAAATTCTTGGCTGTGGATTGGTGTCATTATGATTGTAGTTTTCAACATGGCTAGCTTGGACTTGAGGATCAACTGAGTGCATTGTGAATGTAGTATCTTGTGGTCGTTTCTTTATTGAAATCCTTGGCTGCTGGAGAACTTGGTGTTTGTCTAGCTGTTGGGATATCTCTTGGACAAGTTCTTTGCTTTCTTTCTTTGGCACTTGATCAATATCAATGCCACTAGGTTGAGCTTCTGCAGCAGAGTCATTTGACACAGCAACAGAATATACTTTTTCTGCTTCTTCTCTGGTTGTTTCTGGGGCATCAAATGCAGGACCCTCTAATCCGGGATCAGCTTCTAATGTTTTGTCTGTGTCAGTTAGGCTTGAATTTTCTGTAACAGAGGGAGTACAATGAGGAGGAGGAAGGTTAGTAATAGTGGATTCTGGTACTTGTGGTGGAGTAGAAGGTGAGAGTTTTTCTAGTTCTGAAGGGAAGATAGGAGAAATATCTTTAGGTTTGGACTCTGATGCAATGTATATTTTTAGGCCAATCTCACCCTTAACAGATGAGAAAAACCACTTCTTTTCAAGTGGGAAAATCTGATACACTTCCTCACCTTCTTTGACAATATTAGAGCAAGGAATTCTTACCCTACCAAGGAAGTTTCGGCCAGGAATAGGTCTCCTCTCGTTGTAGACTGAGACTTCAATAGTTTGGCGATGGTAAGGTTTGGTTGCATCTAAATGAAAGACTAGTTTGTGATTCCAAGTGGGGTTAAGGTTCTTTGGGACAGTTCTGGTTCTACTTAGCTGGTTTTCAAAGTCGACTTCCACAAAGGGACTTGATGATCCCTCACCATCTTTTGGCATAAGATCATGAGCATTAATAACCTCCACTACCAGTTTCATATTCTTTTCTTTCTAGTGTCTCTGCCACAATGCAGCTATGTGGCTATCAGAAGTAACCAGATATTCGTTTCTGAAGCATTGAAGTTATACTTAAGAATGCAAAAGATAAAAAAAGAATACACAGTTATGGTTCTCTCCCTTTATTGCACACCAGAAGCACTTGCTACTAATTTGGTTAAGCAAGGAATAATTTCATGGAGAAGCTGTCTTAGCTTTAGCAATCTGAAGATGGGAAAGCTTCAGATTGATCTAACTTAAAGCTTGGACTATTCCTCTGATCTGAAGAGGTTGTTGCAATTGTTACTGTTTAATCTTAATTCTTCAATGATTATAAATACTAAACTAAATGGTAATAGCAGAATTTTGATTTTTCATTTTGTCCAGATCTTACTAATCCCAGTTATTGACTCCACTAAACAAACAAATAATTGCCTTAATATCATAACAGGATGAGTCATGAGTGGGTCATTTTTTGTTGTTATTTGTTTTCCTTTCTTTTTATTTTTTCTAATTTCAATATCTCTGTTCAGTGAAAATAAATAATTCTTTTGATTCTTAACTTATTCATGCAGCATAATGATTCTCAAGTTTCTATCATTGAAATAGTTACTTGGTGGCGTTAATAGCCTAAAGGGATTAGTTGAATCAAAGCAAATATATTATATGTACATTTTAGGATCATTGCTTTCTTCTATATGCAGCAATCCCAAAATGAAGAAAAAGTGAATGAATAGGGCTTAAATGGCATAGCTGAATCTGCAATAAAGCAAAGGTAGATTAGCTTAGGGGCTTGTGACCTAAGACAGAGATGCTTTCCTTGAGCTTTATTCTTCTCTTCCTTTTTAAGATTGTGTATTATAATTATCTCTTTGCTGAGTTTTGGACTAGCCGGTTAAAATCCCACATAGGGTCTTTCAAATGTTACTTAGGGGACATAGCTCCTAACTATGTCTCAAATGTCACGCAGTAATATAACAGTGCAACATGAAGCACTTAGGAAAAAAAGAAAAGAAAAAGCAAGTAAAATATGAGATAGGATATTGTTACTATCAATATTATTATTATATCTTAACCGTTGATTTCTACCAATTAACGGTTATTATTTATTACGAATTAATAATTAATTAATGTGTTCGATTTGTGGAAATAATATCCGTTGATTGACGAAAATCAACGGTTAAAATATGATAGTAACATTGATAATAACATTATTTGGTAGTAACAATATCAAATCCCATAAAATGCCAAAATTTGATTATGAAATTTCATCTGAAAATATAGGAAGTTATAATCATTCGAAATAATTATGTCAATCATTTGCTTATAAATAAAATAAACTCAAACAATTACCTAGTAGAAAATTATATAATTTTTTTAAAGAAGTGAAAGTCATAAAAATATACAAAAGTGAAGTGTGAGTAGTAACTTGTAAGGGTGGTAATTGATGCAACACTCCTTCAAGTCTTCCCATGTTGATTGAAATCCATCTAACATAGGGTACCTTACTTGAAAGGGGTAAAGTGAGTTCAAGGTGCCCAATTGACAAGCAAAATTATATTGCTGGAAGAGTTATTTACCAACTCTTACTTGCATCACGACGTGCAGCTGATCAAGTCTGTTCTCCAGGGATGAAAATTTTATGGATACTGTTCAATCTTGTAAGTTTTGCCATCTTTATTGGCGATTCTATATATTATTTCTGGATTCTCATTTCTGCGGTTACTTTTGATGGAAAAACTTGCAGCAAATATATTTATATAAGATACGGAGCTGGATCCTGAAATTAAAAAAAAAAAGAAAAAAAAATTCCAAGATCCAGAATCGGATCCTGGTGAAAGTAAGTGTTGCTGTAAATTTTCTGATCTGCAGAAACAGGAGAGCTATTAAAGCCATTATTTCTAGGGAAAAGTTCATAAACCCTTGTGATTTATTCTTTTATCATTCATATCCTTATTTTATTTTATTTTATCAATTACTCCCATAATTTTTTCCATCTAAATCCTCCTTTTAACATTATTAATAATTGAGATAACCACAAGGTGTAAGTTTTGCCAATTTTTATCGGTGATTCTATATAGGGTTCAGTGAATGTTCTTTAAAAATATATAAGTTGTGTCTTTTTAATTTTTTACACTATGTACTATAGGTAATACATAGTGATAATACAATTTTTTTTTACTGAGAAGAGGAAAAAAAACATTTTCATATTATAATTAATTACTACTTGTAGTAGAGTGTTATAGATAAAAATATAACTTTTTATATTATAACTATGAGGAAGGTTATACTTACAACCATTTTTTTACAACCTCTTACAACCATATCTTATCACCGTTGATTTCCGTCAATCAACGGTTATCCTTTATTGTGAATTAATAATTAATTAATGAGTTTAATTTAAGAAAATAATAACCGTTGATTGGCGAAAATCAACGATATTAAAATATGGTTGTAAGAAGTTGTAAAAAGTATAATGTTCCTCTATAACTATATATACCCGTATTACGTGATATTAAAAATTAAAAGAATACAATCTTAAAAGTTGTTTACTTTTAAATTACAAACATTTTCCCCTTCTATATATATATATATTTTTTTTTTGATAACATCCCCTTCTATATATTATTTCTATGATTCCGTATACGTTTCAAGGACGATAGAGGTGTATTCTTTTTTTTTTTTTGATAAACGTATTCACTTTGTATTCTGTTAACCTTGTGGAGATGCAAGCCTTCTATATAGGGAAATTAATTTCCTGCTACTCCTCTCTCTCTTTCTTCTTCCTCCTCCTCTCACTCTCCAGCGATGAATTGGTCTAGAAGCATTACATATTTGCTCCCTGTATAGAGCAAATAAGGACGCATGCTCCTCTGCTAACGGAGAAATTGATTGATAGTAACATTGGTAGTAACTATACTTGGTTGTTACAATATCTCACCCATATATATATATATATATATATAGAAAACATTTTCTTCTTTTAAAGGAGAAAATTTTTCTCATGTTAATGACTCATAATATAGGTGGAGCCCACAAAATAGTGGAGAGAAAAAAAGTTTCAAGGTGGGACCCACTTATGTTATGAGTCACTAACATGAGAAAAATTTTCTCATTTAAAAGGAGAAAATATTTTCCCATATATAAAAAAAAAAAAAAAAATATATATATATATATATATAGGTAAAATTATATCTCTAGTCGCTCTACGTACAGCAACAACAGGTGTATAGTTATGACACCCCGTATTTAATGCTTTCAAGTATATATATGATAAGTATTTGATTGCTGCACGTACAACAGCTGCATAAATGTAAACCTCATATATATATATATATATATATATATATATATATATATATATGGTTTGGTGTTTGTCATTTTAAATGACATAAGTTATGTCATTTTAGGAGAGAGATAGACACAGAAAAATGAAAATCATGAGAAAGAGAAAGTGAGTGATTTTTTTTAATTTAAAATTCAAATTTTCTGTGTCTGTATCTCTCTTAAAATGACATAACTTTCTGTCATTTAAAATGATAAATATTTTTCCCATATATATATATAGGGAAAAACATTTCTCCGGCGACTTGAGATAAGTTTATCTCCGGCCACCCGAAACTACGTCGTTTTGTTTATTTATTTTCTTATATTAATTGATTTACCTTTGAATAGTTATGATTCCCTATTTCTCTCTCTTCCTTCATTACCATTGAACCATCTTTGTACGGTTATGATATATTAGCCGGAGATAAAATTATCTCTGCTTGAGAAACAATAAGCATATATATATATATATATATATATATATATATATATATATAAAATCTGACATATATCTTTTTTAAGGGAAAAATATTTTCCTTTTAAACGACACAACTTATATCATTTTACTCTCACAAAGACGTGAGACTCACACCTTTGTTTTTTTTGTCCACTCTCTCTCTCTCCCTCTTTATGTATCTCTTTCTCTCACTTAAAATGGCACAATTTTGTTATCAAAAAAAAAAAAAAAAAATGGCACAATTTTACCTCCTTTAAAATGACACACATTTTTTTTCCTTTTTTTAATGTTACGAATTTTAGAGTAAATATCTTTTTTGATCCCTAACAAAAAACATGGTCCTCACTTTAGTCTCTTACAAAAAAAAATTAGTCTTAAGGTCCCTAAAAAATTTATAGTGGACCTATTTAGTTGAAATCGTGATCCCTCACAATTTTTTTAAAAAAAAAACCACATTAGTCCCTCATAAGGACTAAAATGGGTCCACTTTGAATTTCACAGAAACCAACTGACTAATTTTTTTTATAAAAGACTAAAGTGAGAACTATATTTTTTGTTAGGGACTGAAAATAGTATTTACTCTAAATTTTATTACCCATTATAATCGCTTTAGCTAAAATTATAAAACAGTCTGACATACATTTTTTTTTATCTCGATAATATGAATTTTTTTTATAATGAAAATAATTATATAATAAATTAAATTCTTTTAAATTTTTTGTGTTAATTTTTTTTAAAACCTATACATGATTTTTATTCTTGTTTATTTTATTTTTTTTCTCAATCTTTTGTTGTTTTTAATTTGGGTTCATGCTGATTCAAATTATTTTAAAATAAAAGTATTGTTGATGTTGATATATAACTTCATAATCATGAATAAAAACCTAATTTTATTATGAAGGAATATTGTTTTCTTGGAATAAAAAACTGCTTATATTTGTTTCCTTTCTCATTGTTTTTTTTAAAGACTCAATTCATGTGAGCCTCTCTCAATGAACTTTTCTTTAAATTAAAATATAATAAAATATAGAATAAATTTTTAATATGTCCAATGCTTAATAATTAATATCATTGATATTTGTTATTTTTAAATTATGAAGCCATTTTTATATATTACACTTTTTTATAGTAACAAAATCTAACGTTTCATTAAAAAAAAGTTTTAATTTTCTCACGCTATATAGGATTCATACAATACAAAATGATTCACAAGTTGAACGATACGTATCGTGGGGTGTATTAGAAATGAGTTTGTATCGAACAATATGATACGTGTATCATACGATCCGAAAATTAAATCAAAATTTATAAATTTTAATATAAAAAAAGAAATAAAAAATTGATTTGTGATTTAAATTAAAAAAATCTAAAAAATTATTGTTAATAAGGAAAAGAAAATTAAGAATTATAATGGAAAAGGGAAAAGAACCTCAAAATTGTTGAACAAGAAATGAGAGATGAGTCAAATTATTACCCTAATGAAGAGGATAATATTAGTCTTAGTTATTGATTATTGATCAGTAGGAGAATAATTGATTTGTACTTTTTTTTTTTTATAACATTAAGGGGCGAAGCCCCAAACAAAAACAAGCAAACAACCAGAAACAAAAAACAACTATTCAGGGTCTATATCCCTACAAGAGGAAATTCCCTGAAGATCGTGATCAAATAACTGAGCAAGGTGAAACGGCATAACTCTATGACTCCAGAATCCAGTATCTTTGTGAAGAGCAGACTTGGCTAACCAATCTGCAAAGGAATTAGCTTCTTTTTTTTTTTTTTGAAAATACAATGAAAACTAAAGCAACATAAAAAAAAGCCCTATACTGGGCACAATCTTGGGAGACTAACTCCCCTCAAGTCATTACGAAGCAATTCTAAACAAGCCGTTGGAGGGACATCCAGTACAATCAGCTGTCCATCCTGATGAGATGCATGAGTAGCAAGCCAATCAGCAACAAAATTGCCTTCTCTATAAGTATGACTAAGCTGAATAATCCAGTCTCTTTGAAGCATACTACGAGCTCGGATGATTAAAGCAGAAAGAGAATGACTTAAGTCACACCCTTTTCTTATAAATTCCAAAGCCACCTTGGAGTCACCCTCCACAAAGACTCTCCTAAATCCCTTATGCCAAGCCAGATCCATACCTGTCAAGAACCCCCAAATTTCCGCTGAAGTAGAAGTACCACTCCCAAGGAATTTTGTAAAACCAGTTAACTAGTTCCCAGCAGCATCCCTTATGACTCCACCACATGCAGTCCTTTGCCCACTGTCTATGCTGAAACCATCCACATTAAGTTTAACATAACCCTCAGAGGGAAAATTCCAGTGAATAAGATGTTCCTCTCATCTAAGCTCCTGATGACCAATCTTAATAAGGGTTTCATTAGCCAATTGAATATTACCACAAGTGTAGGTAATGCGCCTAATGAGACCATACTTCGAGGTGCTAGTTTGATCAAAGATCATCTTATTTCTTTCCCCCCACAAACACCAAGCTATCACCCCAGAATACAAAGGCCAAGTTCGACCAGTTTGAAAAGGACCTTTTAATCCTAGATTTGTCTGAATCCATAGGTGAAGATCCATGGAGAAAAAGTCACTACAGTTATCAGAAGGAACCCAATGCTCCCATAATTCCCTGGCACTAGGACAATCTCTAATGGTATGTAAATTATCCTCAAGATTATAATGACATCTCAGACCGCTGCATCTGTAGCCATGTGACGATGGACTCTACGAACATTAGTTAAAAGAGAACCTCTGTAGAGAAGCCATAAGAATTGTCAAATACGTTCAGGACCAGGCCAAGCCCAAATTACCTTCCAAATCCTATCCTGATGATAATGCGAGGTACCCATGAGATAGTTATAAGCTGATTTCACTGAAAAAACCCCATCTTGGCTACCTGCCCAAATAACACGGTCCGGAGAAGGATCCACTGTAGGAGGGAGCACACTACGAATCTTGTCTAATACTGAAGTAGGAAGAAGGTGCTGGAATAAAGGCCAGTCCCAATTACCATAACAAGTTACAAATTGAGACGTAGACCAATGAGTCATAATAGGAGGAATAGGTTGAACGGCCAGAGAAACAAGTTGAGGACATCCTGGCACCCATGAATCCATCCAAAAGGACGTATGAACCCCATCCCCTAAAATGATACGAGAATTCTCTAGAGTTTGAGGCCAATACTTAACAATAGCCTTCCATAAACCAGAATCATTTGCTGAAGCCGAGATACTTGGAATGAGCCTTTCCTCCACCTTATACTTGCTACGAAGGACCCAAACCCATAACGAATTACGTTCAGTCATGATACAGTGACCTAGCTTCATGATAAAAGCCATATTATTCTCTTTAATTTTACGAAAATCAAGCCCCCCTACATTCTTCGGCAAACAGACCGTCTCCCAAGAAACCAAGTGAACTTTCCTTTGTTCAAAAGTTGATCCCCAAATGAAATTTCTAGTTACACTCTCAATACGATCACACGTACCACTAGGAATAATATAATTTTGCATAGGATATTGAGGAATTGCAGTAAGAACTGACCTAGCCAAAGTTGATCTTCCTGCCAATGAAAGAGTACGTTGATTCCAGGCATTTAAACGAGCTTGCATCTGATTTAAGATATAGCCAAACGTACTCTTTGTAACACGGCTATGACGAAGAGGAATACCCAAGTATTTACCCAAGTCATTAGTAGGAGAGTAGCCCATCAACTGGCTTAGATTCTGCACTCGGGTATGATTAACATTTCTGGAGAAGAAGACTTTTGTTTTTTCCTTGCTAACCTTCTCACCAGAGCACCTGCAAAAACAATCAAGAATCTTATTAATAATAACAGCTTGCCCTTCTGTGGCTTCTGTAAAGAGCAGAAGATCATCTGCAAAAAATAGATGGGAAAGCAGTGGTCCCCTTCTATTCAATCTGATAGGCTTCCAAACGTCCTCCTGAACTGCTACATTAATCAAATGAGCAAGTCTTTCCATGCAAAGGATGAAAGGATAAGGAGACAAAGGATCTCCCTGACGAAGACCTTGATTAGGAGAAAATTCTGTCGTAGTTGATCCATTCCATAACAAATTCATTGTACATGACGAGACACAACATATGATCAGAGAAATAATATTCTCAGGCAAACCAACATCCACAAGCGTGTCTTTCAGAAACTCCCAAGAAATCTTGTCATAAGCCTTTTCTAAATCAACTTTGACAGTCATCGAACCCTTACCTCCTCTTTTTTTATTCATGGAATGGATGATTTCCTGAGCCACAATGATATTATCCGCTCCTTGTCTACCCTTAATAAAACCACATTGATTAGTCATAACCAAGTGAGCCATATGAAATTTCAACCTATTAGCCACAATCTTAGTTACAGTCTTGTAAATAACATTACAAAGGCTAATAGGTCTAAAATCTTTAAGTAATTCAGGCACATCAATCTTAGGAATCAGAAAAATCAAAGTTTAGTTAACCTCTTTGATATTATCCGGATGAAGGAACACACCTTTCACAAAAGAGATAACTGACTCACCCACCTTATCCTACTGAGATTGAAAGAAAAGAGCATTAAGCCCATCCTTCCTAGGCGACTTGTATGGACCAAAAGAGAAGACTTCATCTCTGATCTCCTTACTGTTTGGCATAATACTCATCGTGTCTAAAGCATGCGCTCCAATAACTGGAAAAAAGCCACGAATTGAAAAAGCCGGTTTAGGTAATGGATCTTTTGTGTACAGATTTTCAAAGAAAGAAACAACCATTTCCATTAAAACCTGCTGATCACCAATCCAAACTCCCTCCGAGTTTTTCAACGTATCTATGCGATTCCTCCTACGTCTGGAAACCGTCACAGAATGAAAGAAATGCGAGTTCCTATCTCCAAGAGCAAACCAATTCAATTTCGATCTTTGAAACCAAGTGATTTCCTCTTGAAGATAAATCTTGTTTAGTTCCCTCCATAGATCCTTTTGCAACATCTCAAGGCTATGACTGTACTAATAACTAAGACATCTATCAATACCTAATCCTTGCATGCAAATCATTCTTTCTTTTCAGAGCAATCCTATAAACATTTTATGCCATTCTGAAGCATTAATTTGAAATGTCTCCATAGCATGCATCCAGTTTACATTG
>NW_026899925.1:0-12946 GCF_033153095.1 Gastrolobium bilobum
GAGTGTGTGGCTTTTCCATTATGTTCTTGCTTTTCTTTTCTTTTGATTTCGTTTCTTTTTTTTTCTTGATAACGGTGGATGTTCGATTGTATGCTTTTGTTTCTGTCTGCCCAGACATCATATTCTTGCTTATATTTCTTGCTGATATTCGACTGTGTTCTTTTTTCTTTTCTTTTTTCTTTTCTTGAAAATACAGTATGTTTCTTTTTTTTCTTGAAAATAGAAGATTGAGGTTGTGGCTTGTCAACAGTTGCTTGTCAATACCATACGAAATATATATGTTTCTTTTTTTCTTTTTCTTTATTATTCTGGCAATATTGAGGGTGTGGCTTTTCAATTATGTTCTTGCTTTTCTTTTCTTTTGATTTCGTTTTTCTTTTCTTTTTTCTTTTCTTGAAAATACAGTATGTTTCTTTTTTTTTCTTGAAAATAGAAGATTGAGGGTGTGGCTTGTCAACAAATGCTTGTCAATACCATATGAAATATATGTTTCTTTCTTTCTTTTTCTTTATTATTCTGGCAATATTGAGGGTGTGGCTTTTTCATTATGTTCTTGCTTTTCTTTTCTTTTGATTTCGTTTCTTTTTTTTTCTTGATAACTGTGGATGTTCGATTGTATGCTTTTGTTTCTGTCTGCCCAGACATCATATTACTGGACTATTAACTGGTTTTTTTGTTTTTTAATTTTGTAAATTTGATTTTGTCTAGTTGAGTTTGTTAATTTTTTCAGTTGGTGTTTTATTTAACAAAACTAACATTGGATATATTTAGATATGTGGGTTTTCTATTTTATTTATTTTTTAAATATCTATGGTTTCGATTGGAATGATAACATGTTGGTTTTTCATCATGTTGAATATGATGAAAAAACTGAGAAGATGGAAGAGGATGAAGATGAGGATGAAGCTAAGATGATGGAAGAAGATGAGGATGAATATGGGAGATGGGATGCAATGGGAGATGGAATGCAAGTAGAAGAGGATGAAGCTGAGAAGATGGAAGAGGATGAAGATGAGGATGAAGCTGAGATGATGGAAGAAGATGAGGATGAATATGGGAGATGGGATGCAATGGGAGATGGGATGCAAGTAGAAGAGGATGAAGATGAGGATGAAGCTGAGAAGATGGAAGAGGATGAAGATGAGGATGAAGCTGAGATGATGGAAGAAGATGAGGATGAATATGGGAGATGGGATGCAATGGGAGATGGGATGCAAGTAGATGAGGATGAAGATGAGAAGATAAAAGAGGATGAAGATGAGGATGAAGCTGAGATGATGGAAGAAGATGAGGATGAATATGGGAGATGGGATGCAATGGGAGATGGGATGCAATGGGAGATGATGACCCAACCAGCCTGTATTGTTTGGCAACACTCCTACAAAGGTGTCATTACCTAGGTATGGTACTTCTGCCCTTTCTTTTCTTTTTTTTTTCTTTTCTTTTTTCCTTGAAAATGTTTGATTATATGTTGATATTTCTTGCTTGAAAAGATTGAGCATGTGGGTTTCTTGCTGATATTCGACTGTGTTCTTTCCTTTCCTTTTTTTTTTCTTGAAAATAGAGATTGAGGGTGTGGCTTGTCTTTTGTCAATACCATATGAAATATATGTTTCTTTCTTTCTTTTTCTTTATTATTCTGGCAATATTGAGGGTGTGGCTTTTCCATTATGTTCTTGCTTTTCTTTTCTTTCGATTTCGTTTCTTTTTTTTCTTGATAATACAGTGGATGTTTGATTGTGTGCTTTTGTTTCTGTCTGCCCAGACATCTTATTACTCGACTATTAACTGGTTTTTTTGTTTTTTGATTTTGTCTAGTTGAGTTTGTTAGTTTTTTCAGTTGGTGTTTTATTTAACAAAACTAACATTGGATATATTTAGATATGTGGGTTTTCCATTTTATTTATTTATTAAATATTAATGGTTCTTTCTTTCTTTCTTTCATTTTTTTTTCCGCAATATTTAGATGTTGGTTTCGATTGGAATGATAACATGTTGGTTTTTCATCATGTTGAAGATGATGAAAAAGCTGAAAAGATGGAAGATGATAAGGATGAAGCTGAGGAGATGGAAGAAGATGAAGATGATGAAAAAGCTGAGAAGATGAAAGAAGATGAGGATGAAAATGAGGATGAAGCTGAGAAGATGGAAGAAGATGAAGATGAGGATGAAGCTGAGAAGATGGAAGAAGATGAGGATAAAGATGATGAAAAAGCTGAGAAGATGGAAGAAGATGAGGATGAAGTTCATGTAGAACTTGAGAAAGGTCTTAACCAAGAGGACCAATCAACCCCAAAGCAGTCTCGGGTTGTTTGGACCGAAGAGCTACATCGGTCGGTGTTTTGTGGCCGCTGTTAATGACTTGGGTGTTGACAGTAAGTTATTCACTCTTTCTCTACAATGCAAAGTAGTTGTTATCTTAATTGTTATTAATTGCTACAATTGGTCAATCAATTGATGTTTCTGCTTTATTTTAGCAATACTTTTATTATATTTTTGTGTAAAAATAGAAATCAAATCCTAATAATATTACAATGTGAAAACTAGTTCCATCACCTCTCTTTGCAAACTTTATTTCCACAAGTGTCTTCACATCCACTGCCCAGAATCCAACCATAATTCTTCGAACATCTGTCTCAGCCCCACTTGGATATATAATTTCTGTCATAATATTGGAATCTGCACCAAAATAAAAAATGGCTTCTCCGTTGTTAATACCAGTGTGCATTTCCAAATAACAAACAAATCCACTGCCCATGTATTCCTCTATTTCAGTAATCCTTTCCTTGGAGTAAGCTAATATACTTATTTGGCATCTCTCGAAAACTGAACAAATCAAAATTCAAATTTTCCTTAATTAGATCATGATTAATTTGGTCTCATGAGAGCTGGAAGCTGCCCAATTGGTACCAACTGTGTCTTCCATTCGCTGCCAAAAATGGAACAATGATGCCTTTTTCCATTCCTGTGAAAACTCTGGGTTTTTTTTTTGTATTGCAAAAGTATATGTTTGCTGTATTTTTCCAATGGCTGTATTTTTTTGTTCAACATAATTTTGAATGCTTTCTCAAATACTCTTCCTAATCTGTAGTGCACTGGAGTAGATGTCATGGCATTATTGTTAATGAAGTCTGACACATTTGTATGTTCTTTTGATTGCAAAGGTTGTACCTAGAAAAATTCTTCAATTGATGAAGGCTGAGAAGCATCTTACTAGGGCGCATGTGGCCAGCCATCTGCAGGTATTTTTTTCTTTTCCTTTATGCTTTAATTTCATAAAACCATTGTTTTTCATTTATAGAACTTTATTTGTTTTTTTAATTGCTGCAGAAATAAAGACTTCGACTGAAAAGAATCAGGTCTAAGGCAACCCAGCAAGTCAGTCCTTTTAAATATCCTCTTCATCTGGTGAGATGATTAGTCCTAGGCAAACAAGTAATATTGTGCCATTTCAGGGGTTGGCTGACCAAAGCCAGGATGGCAGTTATGCTTCACATCTTACCAATTTAAGCTCAATAGGCTCAATCTTAAATGAAGACTTGGACTTGGACTTTGATTCTGACTTTGATCTTTATGATCCTACACAAATGATTGACTCGGATTATTACACAAATGATTGACTCGGATTATTTGTTGTCTATGTAGTTGATAACACCAATTATTTGTTGTCTATGTAGTTGTAAATGGGATTCAAATTTAATTCTTTGGCTTCCCAGATTTGTTCTCCACTGAGATTGACCTCCATTCATTTGTATTTTCTTTGAGTTTGTATAACCAACAAGTCACGTAACCATGCATTCTTTCTATTTTTATACTTTTATTTTCACTATTGTTCTTGTTTGGTTAATAATTAGTCTGATCAACATCGACATTTTTGTGAATGATTGAACAAGATTATTTGTAAAGACTGATGAGTCTAATGTGGATGGAAAATTTAGCTTTCTAAAATTTTTGTGAATGATACCGAAGTGTCAATTACTAGTATAAATGTCCATAGATTATTCAATGTGTTAATGTTTTTGAGTTATATAAGAGGAGTAGATAACTCTTTGGATCATATAGCCTCAAATTATGATTGAGCAGGGTTGTCCACTACCATATTCTGAAACAGAAATATCTTAATAGTATATATATATATATATATATATATATGAAAGGTGGAGAAAATTCTAGATATTTGTGCTCGCTTATAGATCTAGATTACTGAATAACTGTTGTTTTCAATCCATGATCTGTTTGGTGGAAAGAGAGAAAATTTATTTATTTTATCATAAGCATTTCTTCAAAATTATAAGGTTGTCTATTTTAAAGGACATGATTTTATATTATTCTAAATAAAATTATATCGTTTTAATATATATTTAATGATTTTTAATATTTTCTTTCCTCTGTATAATTAGAAGCAGAGAGACCTAAAATAAAAGTCATCTAATTTAAAATGACAATTAATTGTTTACAAAAAAAAATGACAATTAATTTTTCCAATTTAAAATGTGTAAATTTTATAAAAGGGTATGAGACACCGTGTAGGTGTGCATTTAAAACTAACCAATACTTGTATTTTAGTAAAAAAAGGAAAAGAAGAAAGTTCACTTCAATTATGCATGTGTACGAGGTTAGCTGTGTATACTTTGTAGGCTATTTGACCATTTTTGGGCTTTATCATGTGTATTTTTAGAGATGATCTTCAAGGTAAAGTGGCTGAGATTGAAAGTGTAAATTATCTCGAATCCAGTACTTGATTCTTGAAAGGTAAAAATGATTGAAATTATTAGGTGTGGTGGGACTTATGCTATCCGCTAGGGGTGATAATAAGGCCAAGGGCCTATCAGGGGCCTTAGGCCCGGCCCGTTTCGGCTCGGCTCGTCTTTTTTTATTATTAAGCCCAGACTTATACTCGTGCAAAAGCTTTTTTATTTAAAAGGCCTCAGGCTTTCATAGCCAAGTCGGCTTTTATTTTTTTGTAAACGAACTAGGCCACACAAGCTAATATTATATTCGTAACAGGTAACAGGCTAAGGCCAGTCTGACACGTTTAAATACAGGCTTGGCCCGTTAAGATCAAAGCTCGGCTCGTTAACACCCATACTCTTTCACCTCAACTTCATCAAGCACTTTCATAACTCATAGCTATATGTTGAATTGCGAATTGGGTCAACCACATTCCGCTATGGTGGGATGATAGAAAATAATGACAAAGGAAAGAAGCTAGACGAAAATTGCTAATGAAATCAACAGCTAAATAAAATAAAGGCAATAATGGTGAATCTCATACCATTGAAAAGAAGCCTAAAGCTATTTTGTTGGTTATTACTCTAAAGTAGCAAATGCATAATTAATGTAACGAATTTATGTTAAAGTGAGGAATAACAAAGTGGCAATAGTTTTCCTAGTTTCTCATGTTGCAGAAGAAATTATTCCTCTTCTGCATACCCATTAAATATACGGGACTCATTATATTAAAGAAAAAAGATGGATGAGACATTTTTATGAGTCTGTAATAGGGGAATAGTTTCTCCGGAGAAATCAATTTCCATTCAATTATATGACAACATGGTTTATTTTATCTCATTGATTGCTTGTCTTGGAGGATTACGTAAAGATTTTTTGTTCTTTCCATTATAGTTGATTATATAGTGTAGAAGTTGGGAGCGGTAGATGGATCAGGGATGGAAATTTCAGATAAGGTTTTGGTGATGCCTGTTTGCTACTGTCACAATTTTAATTAATGACAAATGATTGACTTATATGAAATTTTGGCTCGTGGACAGGCCCTATCTCGTGGGATTATATAAGTTTTTGGCTCATGCAGGCTTTTTTATTTGTAGGATTTTTTGCCTTAACTCGTGCGAGCTAGGGCCTAACAGGAAGAGATAGCCTGTTTTGATGACTCTACTTTATATGTAAATTTAGGGGTGACAATATGGGTTGAGCACGACGGCAGTGGCGGAGCCAGCATGACATGTTAGCAAGTGCCAAAAAATTCAGCTAGTGCCCAAATTAGCTACGGTTCTTTGGCTACGACCAAAACGTGGCTAATTTTCAAAAAATTTGAACAGAATTTGCTACTTTTCAAATGTAGCTAAATGAACGTGGCTAAATAAGCCAGTGCCAAGGCAACTGTAGGCCACAACGTGGCTCCGCCACTGCCCGGCGGGTCAACCCGCCAAAACGGGACGAGTTGGGTTGAGATTTTCAACCCACCAACCCACTTCAACCCGCCCCGCCTAGAAGTGGGTCAAAACGGGTTAACCCGTCGGGTTATATATATATATATATATTTTACAATTAAGTAGTATTTCATTTGTCATTAAATTTTTGTGATATCCAATTTTTTTTTTACATTAGTACTTCTTAGAAAAAATAAAGAATAACAATTTTATTTATGACAAATGTTATCTAAGAGTGAGATTGAGAAAAATGTTTTGACAAATATTAGTATACATTTAAGAGTGAGATTGAGAAAAATTAAAAGAAGTGTGAAATAAAATAAAATAATATTAGAAAAATTAATAAAATATAATTTATTTTTAAATTTAAATTATTTATTTTTTTAATTGACGGGTTGGGGGGTACGGTAGTATAGTATAGGATATAGAATCAGATATATTATTTAGCATTTTAATTAACATTTATTTATTTAGAATTAAGAAATCCCTCCCTCCTCGATGTATGTAAGTGACAAAACAAAGATGGATTGGATATTTGGATTGGATTGGGCCCAAAACAAAACAAAACAAAGATGATGCTGCTGAAAATAACACCCGACCCAAGTCCATTCATTGCATTGCTTTTACTCAATGTAGTGTAGTGTCTGATTGTCAAGTCAAGTGTGGCCCTCTCCAATGCAAATCAATGTAATGTGCTTTGGACACTTGACCACGCGCGCGCTTTTTAGCAGGTAATCTATAATAATTTGATTTCAGCGCAAATATTATAATTTAAAGTTTTATTATAATTAATTAAAGATGGATTGGATTGGGCCAAAAAAAACTGATCAAAATAACCAACCATTGCTCTTAGTCTCTCTCACCTCTCAATGCATAATCCGAAACATGCAGATGCAGTCTCATCTCAGATCACAAATTTACAATTTACAATTTTCAAAGATTTTTCATCTAAAATTGGGCGGGATTTAATTTAATAACACTCACTCGTTCCTCTCTTTCTCTCTCTCTCTCTCTCTTCTCCACCAAAGAAAAACCCTAAGCCTAGCCCCCTTCTCTTCTCTTCTCTTCTCTTCAATCAAGCTCAGCTCATATCACAATAACAATACTGTTGAAGATCTTGTTCAACAAGATAAGCTACCAACTACAAGCAGCTCCTCAACTCACAGGAAAGGAACTTTCTTTCGCCTCTGCTTTTATTTCATTTCATTTCATTTCGTTGGTTCTACCATTTATTTTAAGTGTGTTATTGCATTTTTTTTTTCTTTTTGTTTCAGCGACCATAAAACATGTATTTTTATTTGTATTTGTAGCTCAGCTTAAAAAAGACACTGAACAGAGGCATTTCTCCTCTTGATGGCACCCGACTCTGAGCCTCTTGAGTCGAGATTCTTCTCAAAAATCTTCCTTTACTTGCTGCTGAGGATAAGGTAACTTCCGATACCATACCATACCATACCTTTATTTTTTCTTAAATCCTCATTATTAATACTATATGTCATGTATTTGTTTGTGCTCTATAGTCTATGGTTTATTCATTGTATCTGTATTGTTACTTTTGTTTGTAGTGATAAGTTTTTTATAACTGAATGAATCTTAGAAGCTCAGTTTCAGTTCACTCAGTATTATTACTTTGCCTCTGCTTTTAAAAAGTATATAAGAGGAGCTTAATAGTTGTTTAAGTTTAGTGTGTGATTAATTTTAAGAGAAGAAAATAAATAAAAAAATGGATTTGAAAAATTTCTTAATAAGATTGAAGTTTAATTGCGCTGTTTGTGTTACTTTATTTAGGGAATAGGAGAGATGTTAGACTACTGTTCTGTTGATCGAAGATCAGAGTCAGATCCTCAGAGCACCTAATGTTGTGATTTGACAAGAGAGCTTTATTGGTTATTAATTGCGCACTTCTTCTTTTTTTTGCTTCCTTGCTTCTCTCCTGAGCTCCTACCTTTCTCTCTCTCTCTCTACGTGTCTCTCTTTCACTTTCTCAAAATCTTGGCTTCTTAGGGAATTTTGAAGCTTTTTTTGTTTCCAAAAAATGATAGTGTTATTATATTAAAACTATCTAGCTGTGTTGTGTAGCACTGTATCATTCATTCACCTATTCTGTAGTCTATAATCCTTGTATCTTTTCCCCCAAAGAGAGTCCTTGCTACTGATATCGATGTATTCTCTTGTTTACTCGTACATATATGTTTTCATTGTTTAATTTTAATTTTCACTGGCATCTAGCTTAAACGTAAAAAATGTAATTTAATTGGGCGGGATTTAATTTAATTACACTCACTCATTCCTCTCTTTCTTCTCCCTCTCTCTCTTCTCCACCAAATAAAAACCCTAAGCCCCCTCTTCTCTTCTCTTCTCACCCTTCAATCAAATCACAAAAATGGTTGGTTACCTTTTCTTTTCGTTATCTTCTCTTCCTTCTAAACAAACGATTCATTGAATCTGACTTGAATGAATGTTCTTCTTCAAGTTTTCTTTCTTTCTTTCAATCAAATCACAAAAATGGTGGTTACCTTTGGCAGATGCTCAGCTCAACTCACAATAACAATACTGTTGAAGATCTTGTTCAACAAGATAAGCTACCAACTACGAGCAGCAGCTCAACTCACAAGAAAGGAACTTTCTTTCGCCTCTGCTTTCATTTCATTGGTTCTTCCATTTATTTTAAGTGTGTTATTGCGTTTTTTTTCTTTCTTTCTTTTTTGTTTCTGCGACCATAAAACATGTATTTCTTTTTGTATTTGTAGCTCAGCTCAAAAAAGACACTGAATAGAGGCATTTATGAGCTAGTCCTCTTGATGACACCCGACACTGAGCCTCTTGAGTTGAGATTCTTCTCAATAATCTTCCTTTACTTGCTGCTGAATGCTGAGGATAAGGTAATTTCCCCTCCATACCATGCCATACCTTTATTTTTTCTTAATTCCTCATTATTAATATTGTATGTGTCATGTATGTATATTTGTTTGTGCTCTATGATGGTTCATTCATTGTATCTGTCTGTATTATTACTTTTGTTTATATTGTTAAGTTTCTTATATATAACTGAATGAATCTTAGAAGCTCTGTTTCGGTTCACTCACTATTATTACTTTTTGCCTCTGCTTTTAAAAACATGCATGTATATAAGAGGAGGTTAATTAATAGTTGTTTAAGTTTAGTGTGTGATTAATTTGAAGAGAAGAAGATAAATAAATAAATGAATTTGAAAAATTTCTTAATAAGATTGAAGTTTAATTGCACTGTTTGTGTTACTTTATTTGGGGAATAGGAGAGATGCTAGACTACTGTTCTGTTGATCAGAGATCAGAGTCAGAGTCAGATCCTCAGAGCACCTAATTTGTGATTTGACAAGAGAGCTTTATTTGGTTCCTTGCATCTCTCCTGAGCTTTTCCACTTCCTACCTTTCTATACGTGTCTCTCTCTTTCACCTTTCTCAAAAACTTGGCTTCTTATGGAATTTTGAATCTTTTTTCTTTCCAAAAATGATAGTGTGATATTGTCAAATTATTAATAAAGATTGAAGATGAAGAATATTATTATTATTTTTTTTAAATTCTAAACATATTAAATAGTATATCATTTTTTTTAATTTTAAACAATTGTAGTTAAAATCCCTGCTGCTATGACTCCATTGAATATTATATTAAAACTATATAGCTGTGCTGTGTAGCCCTGTATCATTCATTCACCTATTCTGTAGTTTATAATCTCTGGTGTCATGCAAAAGCTTTTTTATTTAAAAGGCCTCAGGCTTTCATAGCCAAGCCCGGCCTTGAAGCCTTGGAGGCTGGCCCGTATACATTAAATTTATTTATTTTTTATATTTTTATATTAATCATTTCAACATCCTTTTCTCAGTTTTCTGTCTCTGCTCTATCTCTTCTCCCCGATCTAAGTCATGTTCATCATCTATTTTTATAAGCCATGCGGATTCCACGGCTTATAATGATGCTTCTGGCGGCGACCGTGGAAGAAAAATAAATGTAAAATGTGGAAGAAAATTTATTGGTGGGGTTCAAATCTAGTGTAAAAAATCTAGAATATTAAGAAATGTGGAAGAAAATTTAATGTAAAAAATCTAGAATGTGGAAGAAAATTAAGGAAAAGCAACGTAAAATAAAGTAAAGGTGATGTTGTTATTTTGATTTTTTAATATTAATGTTTTTTTATTATAAAAGAAACAACAATTATTTTCTTACAAAAAAATACACATCAGTGCATGATTAATGGGCTGAATACAGCTACAAATTGGAATGTAAGGTTTTTATTTTTAATAAATAAACAGGCCACAGGCTTGAGACAGGCTTTTATTTTTTGTAAACGAACCAGGCAACAGGCTAATATTATATTCGTAACAGGTAACAGGCTAAGGCCAGTCTGACACGTTTAAATACAGGCTTGGCCCGTAAGATCAAAGCTCGGCTCGGCTCGGCCCGTTAACACCCCTACTATCTGCCACATGATCTTTCTCATTTTTGGTGTTTATTTTTCAAACGTCCTTTTATTTTTCCATTTGGATGGTTTATATTTCTATCTAAGTTTTGAATTTCAATGATGCAGATTCTGCAAAGGACAGAGATATTTTCTGAATTCACTGTCCCCATCCTTTACTTTCACCTCAACTTCATCAAGCACTTTCATAACTCATAGCTATATGTTGAATTGCGAATTGGGTCAACCACATTCCGCTATGGTGGGATGATAGAAAATAATGACAAAGGAAAGAAGCTAGACGAAAATTGCTAATGAAATCAACAGCTAAATAAAATAAAGGCAATAATGGTGAATCTCATACCATTGAAAAGAAGCCTAAAGCTATTTTGTTGGTTATTACTCTAAAGTAGCAAATGCATAATTAATGTAACGAATTTATGTTAAAGTGAGGAATAACAAAGTGGCAATAGTTTTTCTAGTTTCTCATGTTGCAGAAGAAATTATTCCTCTTCTGCATACCCATTAAATATACGGGACTCATTATATTAAAGAAAAAAGATGGATGAGACATTTTTATGAGTCTGTAATAGGGGAATAGTTTCTCCGGAGAAATCAATTTCCATTCAATTATATGACAACATGGTTTATTTTATCTCATTGATTGCTTGTCTTGGAGGATTACGTAAAGATTTTTTGTTCTTTCCATTATAGTTGATTATATAGTGTAGAAGTTGGGAGCGGTACATGGATCAGAGATGGAAATTTCAGATAAGGTTTTGGTGATGCCTGTTTGCTACTGTCACAAATTTAATTAATGACAAATGATTGACTTATATGAAATTTTGGCTCGTGGACAGGCCCTTTCTCGTGGGATTATATAAGTTTTTGGCTCATGCAGGCTTTTTTATTTGTAGGATTTTTTGCCTTAACTCGTGCGAGCTAGGGCCTAACAGGAAGAGATAGCCTGTTTTGATGACTCTACTTTATATGTAAATTTAGGGGTGACAATATGGGTTGAGCACGACGGCAGTGGCGGAGCCAGCATGACATGTTAGCAAGTGCCAAAAAATTCAGCTAGTGCCCAAATAGCTACGGTTCTTTGGCTACGACCAAAACGTGGCTAATTTTCAAAAAAATTGAACAGAATTTGCTACTTTTCAAATGTAGCTAAATGAACGTGGCTAAATAAGCCAGTGCCAAGGCAACTGTAGGCCACAACGTGGCTCCGCCACTGCCCGGCGGGTCAACCCGCCAAAACGGGACGAGTTGGGTTGAGATTTTCAACCCACCAACCCACTTCAACCCGCCCCGCCTAGAAGTGGGTCAAAACGGGTTGACCCGTCGGGTTATATATATATATATATATATATATATTTTACAATTAAGTAGTATTTCATTTGTCATTAAATTTTTGTGATATCCAATTTTTTTTTTACATTAGTACTTCTTAGAAAAAATAAAGAATAACAATTTTATTTATGACAAATGTTATCTTTATATGGAGACGAATGAGTTCCTAAAGAATGTTTTGACAAATATTAGTACACATTTAAGATTGAGATTGAGAAAAATTAAACGAAGTGTGAAATAAAATAAAATAATATTAGAAAAATTAATAAAATATAATTTATTTTTAAATTTTAATTATTTATTTTTTTAATTGACGGGTTGGTGGGTTGACCCGCCAACCCACCAAAAAACGGGGTGAGTTCATTTTTCCCACCCATATTTAATGGCGGGTTAACCCGCCCTGTCCCGTTTTTTGGCGGGTTGGTGGCGAGGGGGGGCGGGCCAACCAACGTTAAAAGCATGTTTATAGTACTCACATTTAATCAACAACGAAAAACCATTGTTAAAAGTAGGGGGGTGTAAATAGGCTGGATAGAGATAGGCTTTAGCTTAAATAGGTCAGACACATGTAAAATACTTTAGGCATGGCCAGATTCGTTAGCTTGTGCACGCCCAAATTATAAATTTAGCATGACGTATATTTAAAAAACAAAAGTCTTGACATAGACTTGTTAGCCTGTTTAAGCCTACAAGACGTTGAATAATTAAAGAAAATAATTAAAATAATATAATTTTATTATTCAAAACCATTAAAATAATAATTTTTTTATTTAATTTAAAATAAATAATATAAAATAGGTCGGCCTATAAGTTTATAGGCCCTCTATGTAAAAGAAAGTCTATGAGATACTTTCTAAATAATTTTTTAAGATCCGAAACTATTCTATAATTTAATTCTTTCATTGAGTAGTTAATAATAATAATTTATTCCCCCCTCCTCTCCTTCTACGGTAGTATAGTATAGGATATATATTTGGATTGGATT